>NW_027461846.1:300000-547530 GCF_050947455.1 Rhinoderma darwinii | reverse complement strand
TATGTATATAATGGATGAGTGTAATATAGTGAGTGCAGGTAGGTATATAATGTATGAGTGTAATATAATGAGTGCAGGTAGGTATATAATGTATGAGTGTAATATAGTGAGTGCAGGTAGGTATATAATGTATGAGTGTAATATAATGAGTGCAGGTAGGTATATAATGTATGAGTGTAATATAATGAGTGCAGGTAGGTACATAATGGATGAGTGTAATATAATGAGTGCAGGTAGGTATATAATGTATGAGTGTAATATAATGCAGGTAGGTATATAATGTATGAGTGTAATATAGTGAGTGCAGGTAGGTATATAATGTATGAGTGTAATATAATGAGTGCAGGTAGGTATATAATGTGTGAGTGTAATATAGTGAGTGCAGGTAGGTATATAATATATGTTTGTAATATAATGAGTGCAGGTAGGTATATAATGTATGAGTGTAATATAGTGAGTGCAGGTAGGTATATAAATGTATGAGTGTAATATAGTGAGTGCAGGTAGGTATATAATGTATGAGTGTAATATAATGAGTGCAGGTAGGTATATAATATATGAGTGTAATATAGTGAGTGCAGGTAGGTATATAATGTATGAGTGTAATATAATGAGTGCAGGTAGGTATATAATATATGAGTGTAATATAGTGAGTGCAGGTAGGTATATAATGTATGAGTGTAATATAATGAGTGCAGGTAAGTATATAATGGATGAGTGTAATATAATGAGTGCAGGTAGGTATATAATATATGAGTGTAATATAGTGAGTGCAGGTAGGTATATAATGGATGAGTGTAATATAATGAGTGCAGGTAAGTATATAATGGATGAGTGTAATATAATGAGTGCAGGTAGGTATATAATGTATGAGTGTAATATAGTGAGTGCAGGTAGGTATATAATGGATGAGTGTAATATAGTGAGTGCAGGTAGGTATATAATGTATGAGTGTAATATAATGAGTGCAGGTAGGCATATAATGTATGAGTGTAATATAGTGAGTGCAGGTAGGTATATAATGTATGAGTGTAATATAGTGCGTGCAGGTAGGTATATAATGGATGAGTGTAATATAGTGAGTGCAGGTAGGTATATAATGGATGAGTGTAATATAATGAGTGCAGGTAGGTATATAATGGATGAGTGTAATATAATGAGTGCAGGTAGGTATATAATGTATGAGTGTAATATAGTGAGTGCAGGTATGTATATAATGTATGAGTGTAATATAATGAGTGCAGGTAGGTATATAATGTATGAGTGTAATATAGTGAGTGCAGGTAGGTATATAATGGATGAGTGTAATATAGTGAGTGCAGGTAGGTATATAATGGATGAGTGTAATATAATGAGTGCAGGTAGGTATATAATGGATGAGTGTAATATAGTGAGTGCAGGTATGTATATAATGGATGAATGTAATATAATGAGTGCAGGTAAGTATATAATGGATGAGTGTAATATAATGAGTGCAGGTAGGTATATAATGGATGAGTGTAATATAATGAGTGCAGGTAGGTATATAATATATGAGTGTAATATAGTGAGTGCAGGTATGTATATAATGGATGAGTGTAATATAATGAGTGCAGGTAAGTATATAATGGATGAGTGTAATATAATGAGTGCAGGTAGGTATATAATGTATGAGTGTAATATAGTGAGTGCAGGTAGGTATATAATGGATGAGTGTAATATAGTGAGTGCAGGTAGGTATATAATGTATGAGTGTAATATAATGAGTGCAGGTAGGTATATAATGTATGAGTGTAATATAGTGAGTGCAGGTAGGTATATAATGTATGAGTGTAATATAGTGAGTGCAGGTAGGTAGGTATATAATGGATGAGTGTAATATAATGAGTGCAGGTAGGTATATAATGTATGAGTGTAATATAGTGAGTGCAGGTATGTATATAATGTATGAGTGTAATATAATGAGTGCAGGTAGGTATATAATGGATGAGTGTAATATAGTGAGTGCAGGTAGGTATATATTAGATGAGTGTAATATAGTGAGTGCAGGTAGGTATATAATGGATGAGTGTAATATAGTGAGTGCAGGTATGTATATAATGTATGAGAGTAATATAGTGAGTGCAGGTAGGTATATAATGTATGAGTATAATATAATGAGTGCAGGTAGGTATATAATGTATGAGTGTAATATAATGAGTGCAGGTAGGTATATAATGTATGAGTGTAATATAATGCAGGTAGGTATATAATGTATGAGTGTAATATAATGCAGGTAGGTATATAATGTATGAGTGTAATATAGTGAGTGCAGGTAGGTATATAATGGATGAGTGTAATATAGTGAGTGCAGGTAGGTATATAATGGATGAGTGTAATATAGTGAGTGCAGGTTGGTATATAATGTATGAGTGTAATATAATGAGTGCAGGTAGGTATATAATGTATGAGTGTAATATAGTGAGTGCAGGTAGGCATATATTGGATGAGTGTAATATAATGAGTGCAGGTAGGTATATAATGTATGAGTGTAATATAGTGAGTGCAGGTAGGTATATAATGGATGAGTGTAATATAATGAGTGCAGGTAGGTATATAATGTATGAGTGTAATATAGTGAGTGCAGGTAGGTATATAATGGATGAGTGTAATATAATGACTGCAGGTAGGTATATAATGGATGAGTGTAATATAATGAGTGCAGGTAGGTATATAATGGATGAGTGTAATATAGTGAGTGCAGGTAGGTATATAATGGATGAGTGTAATATAATGAGTGCAGGTAGGTATATAATGGATGAGTGTAATATAATGAGTGCAGGTAGGTATATAATGGATGAGTGTAATATAATGAGTGCAGGTATGTATATAATGTATGAGTGTAATATAATGAGTGCAGGTAGGTATATAATGGATGAGTGTAATATAATGAGTGCAGGTAGGTATATAATGGATGAGTGTAATATAATGAGTGCAGGTAGGTATATAATGTATGAGTGTAATATAGTGAGTGCAGGTAGGTATATAATATATGTTTGTAATATAATGAGTGCAGGTAGGTATATAATGTATGAGTGTAATATAGTGAGTGCAGGTAGGTATATAATGTATGAGTGTAATATAGTGAGTGCAGGTAGGTATATAATGTATGAGTGTAATATAATGAGTGCAGGTAGGTATATAATATATGAGTGTAATATAGTGAGTGCAGGTAGGTATATAATGTATGAGTGTAATATAATGAGTGCAGGTAGGTATATAATATATGAGTGTAATATAGTGAGTGCAGGTATGTATATAATGGATGAGTGTAATATAATGAGTGCAAGGAGGTATATAATGGATGAGTGTAATATAATGAGTGCAGGTATGTATATAATGGATGAGTGTAATATAATGAGTGCAGGTAAGTATATAATGGATGAGTGTAATATAATGAGTGCAGGTAGGTATATAATGTATGAGTGTAATATAGTGAGTGCAGGTAGGTATATAATGTATGAGTGTAATATAGTGAGTGCAGGTAGGTATATAATGTATGAGTGTAATATAATGAGTGCAGGTAGGTATATAATGTATGAGTGTAATATAATGAGTGCAGGTAGGTATATAATGTATGAGTGTAATATAGTGAGTGCAGGTAGGTATATAATGTATGAGTGTAATATAGTGAGTGCAGGTAGGTAGGTATATAATGGATGAGTGTAATATAATGAGTGCAGGTAGGTATATAATGGATGAGTGTAATATAATGAGTGCAGGTAGGTATATAATGGATGAGTGTAATATAATGAGTGCAGGTAGGTATATAATGTATGAGTGTAATATAGTGAGTGCAGGTATGTATATAATGTATGAGTGTAATATAATGAGTGCAGGTAGGTATATAATGTATGAGTGTAATATAGTGAGTGCAGGTAGGTATATAATATATGTTTGTAATATAATGAGTGCAGGTAGGTATATAATGTATGAGTGTAATATAGTGAGTGCAGGTAGGTATATAATGTATGAGTGTAATATAGTGAGTGCAGGTAGGTATATAATGTATGAGTGTAATATAATGAGTGCAGGTAGGTATATAATATATGAGTGTAATATAGTGAGTGCAGGTAGGTATATAATGTATGAGTGTAATATAATGAGTGCAGGTAGGTATATAATATATGAGTGTAATATAGTGAGTGCAGGTATGTATATAATGGATGAGTGTAATATAATGAGTGCAGGTAGGTATATAATGGATGAGTGTAATATAGTGAGTGCAGGTAGGTATATAATGGATGAGTGTAATATAGTGAGTGCAGGTAGGTATATAATGGATGAGTGTAATATAGTGAGTGCAGGTAGGTATATAATGGATGAGTGTAATATAATGAGTGCAGGTAGGTAGGTATGTCAGTAATACACTGCAGAATTAAGGCGGGATTCACACGACAGGGTTTCCCGGCCGGGTGCCGACCGTTCATAAATCGGCCGGCACCCGGCTGCATTAGGAATAATAGACCCCTAATGGGGCTATTCACACGACCGATTTTTTGACGGGCCAGGAAAACCGGCCGTCAAAAAATGGGACATGCCCTATTTTCGGCCGGGTACCCGGCCGCCCGGCTCCCATTGAAGTCTATGGGTCCGGGTAATACACGGCCATCACCGGAATGTGTCCCGAGTGATGGCCGGGTCAACCGTCGCTCGCGCACTCTCTCCTCCTCACAGTGCAGAGTGCATGTGAGGAGGAGGAGTTGATGCCATTCGGACGAATGGCTACGCTGGTGATACTGTGTGGCAGGGCCGGGGTGTACAGCAGGTGGAAGGGAGCGCTGCGCTGGCTCCCTTCCCCTGCTTGTTACGGTTCCCGACCGCTGGCTGTGTTTTTACGGCAGGGTCCTTAAAACCCGAGCCATAGACTTTTTACGGCTCGGGTTTTAACTTGCTGCCCGCGCGATCGGGCAGCTGAATGTCGGGTCTCCGGCTGTCAGTGACTGCCGGGGACCCTGAGGAGAGGATAGAAGCAGCTTTCGCTGCTTCTGTCTTCTACGATGTCTTTTTACACAACGCTCAATGAACGCTGTGTATAGGAATAGAGACAGCAGCGGCGCTGTCTCTATTCCTCCCGGTGATCATGTGACTGGTCACATGATCGCCGGGTGCCGTTAGTGACAGACTGCTGCTGGGTCTTACTAGACCTAGCACAGTCCTATTAGTGACAATCGTCACTGTGAGAGGGCTGATTTCCCCTGTAACTGGGGCTGCTGTGCAGCTCCAGTTACAGGGAAAAACATGGTGTAAAAGAAAGAAAAAAAATATTAAAAGTTCCAAAAAGGTCTTTTTTGACCTTTGAGGGACAGACCATAGTAATAAAAAAATAAGTAAAGTGCAAAAAATTAATCCGATTAAAAAACGGTCAGGGAAAAAACCGGATGCAAATCGGGTCCAAATCGGCCGGTAAAAACGGCAACACGGCCCGGAACGGATGCAAACCGGCCGGGAAAATTTTCCCGCCCGACACTCGGACCCTGTCGTGTGAATGAGGCCTAAGGCGGGATTCACACGACCGGGTCGCGCCCAAGCCCGAGTGCCGGCCGGTAAAATCGGCCATTCTGCCCGGCCGGTTTGCATAAAGTTTTGCATCCGTGCCGGGCCGGGCAGATTTGGACAGTGACATCAGCGGCAACTCCTGAAGGGGAATCCCCATGTGTTCGGGGATTCCGCTTCAGGAGTTTCCCCTGATGTCACTGCCCAGATATGGACAGAGACATCAAGCGCTCTGTCCAGGAGCGGAATCCCCGAAAACACGGGGATTCCGCTCCTTCAAGGAGCTAAAGTGCGGCTAGCACATAGCAGAGCGGGGAGATACCTCCCTGCTCTGCTATAGTGGCGTCGCTGCAGTAGTAGCAGCCGCAGCAGCTTCTAGCGGCGCCATCGAAGGTGTCGCCGGGCCAGGGCGCTTTTAAAACAAGCAGGGGAAGGGAGCCAGCGCAGCGCTCCCTTCCACCTGCTGTACACCCCGGCCCTGCCACACAGTGTGCAGCGATGCCATTCGTCAGAATGGCATCAACTCCTCCTCCTCACATGCACTCTGCACTGTGAGGAGGAGGAGATAGAGCGCAAGCGCCGGAAACCCGGCCATCACTCAGGACACATCCCGGTGATGGCCGGGTATTACCCGGCCCCATAGACTTCTATGGGAGCCGGGCGGCCAGGTACCCGGCCGAAGATAGAGCATGTCCTATTTTTTGACGGCCGGTTTCCCCGGCCGTCAAAAAATCGGTCGTGTGAATAGCCCCATTAGGGGTCTATTATTCCTAATGCAGCCGGGTGCCGGACGATTTATGAACGGCCGGCACCCGGCCGGGAAACCCTGTCGTGGGAATGAGGCCTAACGCAGCATGTGATTACGATTTTTATAAATATTATTCACTTGTATTAAATAGATTTCTACTACATGTAAACATAAAGGTTTTCTATATTTTCTTTGCTATCTTTTCTCTACCCCACATGGCCACTCTATGGTGATGCAGGTGGGGGCGCTATTTCACTGTTTACCTCCGGCAGCAGAAGGGCGAGGTGCAGCCCTGCCACACAACAACAATCCTGGTTCCGCAGTAGAATGTTCAGTTTTTTTGGTGTAAACTTTTTGCATAGATTTTCATTGTAGGATCTGTACAAAGTGGAGCTGCCAGGAGATCGGAGACTTGATGAGATGGACGCATGCAGCTCCCGTCAGGTACATACTGGTTAGGTGAGTCGTCCCACCTCTTAATATCCATGAAAAATGGAACTAAATAGGTATTGGACAAATATCAAACTATCACTGCCAGGCAAAAAACTTTAAAACCTCATTTTTAATAAATATTAACTGTAAAAAAAATAATCAAATACCAATTTAATTTTACTACAAAACACATGGCACCTGGATCAGTGGTACAAGCATCTTTGGGGTACTCCAGCGGGTAAAGTTCATAGAACAGGGTATAATACTAGTAATACCAGTTCAGTATCCGGGCATAATAAACAATGAGTAGTCCCACCTCCCCTTTCTCATCCATATTAGGCTCTGTTCACATCTGCGTTGGGGTCCCGTTCTGACGTTCTGTCGGAGGTTTCCGTCAGAACGGGACCCTGAGCAGACACCGATGAAAACCAGGAGTTTCTGTTTCCATCACCATCGATTTCAATGGTGACGGAGCCGGTGCCCGTGGTTTCCGTTTGTCTTTTTTGTGCATCGGACCCGTCGTTTTGCCGGAAGCAATAGCGTAGTCGACTACTGAAATCAATGGTGATGGAAACGGAAACCCCTGGTTTCCGTCGGTGTCAGTTTGTGTCTGCTCAGGGTCCTGTTCTGACGGAAACTTCTGACGGGAACGTCAGAACGGGACCCCAATGCAGATGTGAACAGAGCCTTAGGGCATGACCAGACGTGGCGGAATTGCTCTGAAATTCCGCTGCGGATAGTCCGCAGCAGAAATCCGCAGCGTACACGTTTCTCCATTGCTTTCCACAGCTTTTTAGTTGGGTTCGTTTACACGTTGCGGACAATTCCGCTGCGGAGCATAGGCTGCGGTGCGGAATTTGGTGTCCGCAGCATACACTGGCTGTTGCGGACGTGTAGCGGACTTGTTGCCGACTCATTGCGGAATTTCTCCATTGACTTCAATGGAGAGTGAAAATTCTGCAATGAAGTCCGCAGATGTTATGTGTGCTGCGGAGCGTACTGGTTTTACTAACATGATAGTTCTTCATTCTGGCTAGACCTATGTATCTCTAGGTCTACAGCCAGACTGAGGAAGTCAATGGGGCTCCCGGAATTACGGGTGACTACGTGTGTGCACCCGTAATTACGGGAGCGTTGCTAGGAGACGTCTGTAAATAGTCACTGTCCAGGGTGCTGAAAGAGTTAAGCGATCGGCAGTAACTGTTTCTGCACCCTGGACAGTGACATCCGATCACAATATACATCAACCTGTAAGAAAAATAGAAGTTCATACTTACCGAGAACTCCCTGCTTCTTCCTCCAGTCCGGCCTCCCGGGATGACGTTTCAGGCCATGTGACGGCTGCAGCCAATCACAGGCCAAGCACAGGCTGCAGCGGTCACATGGAGTGCCGCGTCATCCAGGGAGGTCGGGCTGGATGTCGAAAGAGGGACGCGTCACCAAGACAACGGCCAGTAAGTATGAAATTATTTTTCTTTTACTAGGGAAAGGGCTGTCCCTTCTCTGTATCCTGCACTGATAGAGAGAAGGTAAGTACTTTCACCTCAATACGCAACGGCCAGTCCGCATCAATTTAATGCCCATTTTAGGCAAAGCCGCGACAGAATCTGCAACGCAGATTATGTGCGGCATTGATGCGGACAGTGTATGCAGAACTCCGCCACGTCTGGTCATGCCCTTAGACTGTCACACAGAAACCTCTGCATGTTCTTTATATCCACAATTTCTAGTTATAATCCCTCCTCATCGGGCTGCAGCGGCCAAACCGCAGGAGAAGTGGGGGGTGTGAACATCATCTTAGGCAGCCTTGGCTGGAATTACAGCTGTGATTGGATAGAGTAGGTCACATGTGGACACGAAGTCCCTGTTTACACACCAAGTTTTTTGCAGGTGGAAAAATCTGCCTCAAAATTCCTTCTGCCGCTTTTTTGACGCATTTTTCGACCACGGCCATTGAGCACCGCATGCAAAAATGCTGCGAAAACCGTTTTCTTTGCCTCCCATTGATGTCAATGGGAGGTCAGAGACGGAAACGCTTGAAGAAAGGGCTTGACGCTGCTTTTTCCTGTGAGTGTTTTTTTCTCGTGGGAAAAACGCCTCTGCATCCCATTGAAATCAATAAGATTAGTTTTCAGACGTTTTTTGGTGCGGTTTTCAATGCGGTTTCCACGTAAAAAAACGCTCCAAAAAACTCTGTGTGAACTAGGCCTAATATTTCTCCATATATTACATGTGGATTTTGCAGCATATTTGGCTGTGCTTCCTTTGCATTACATCTACTGCAGATTGTTACTGCTGCAAGTTTATGGAGTTTTCTAGAACCCTATTCACATTCATACTTCATGTGTCAATTTGACCATGGAAATCTGCAATAAATATGTAACATGTGAACATAGACTTAGGGGCTACACGTGATGTTTCAGGCTACATTTACACGCTGCAACCAGGTTACTTCACACTTGTCTTCTCTCCCAGATTGTCCTGGAGACTTCCAAACTAGGGAAGATCTTACATGATGTAGCTGCATAAAGGAAGGCACTCTGCTGGGACTATTTGTGAGGGGGAACTCTGCTTGTAGAGGTTATTGGGGGCAGTCTGCTGGGACTATTTGTGAGGGGGAACTCTGCTTGTAGAGGTTATTGGGGGCCGTCTGCTGGGACTATTTGTGAGGGGGAACTCTGCTTGTAGAGGTTATTGGGGGCACTCTGCTGGGACTATTTGTGAGGGGGAACTCTGCTTGTAGAGGTTATTGGGGGCAGTCTGCTGGGACTATTTGTGAGGGGGAACTCTGCTTGTAGAGGTTATTGGGGGCCGTCTGCTGGGACTATTTGTGAGGGGGAACTCTGCTTGTAGAGGTTATTGGGGGCCGTCTGCTGGGACTATTTGTGAGGGGGAACTCTGCTTGTAGAGGTTATTGGGGGCAGTCTGCTGGGACTATTTGTGAGGGGGAACTCTGCTTGTAGTGGTTATTGGGGGCACTCTGCTGGGACTATTTGTGAGGGGGAACTCTGCTTGTAGAGGTTATTGGGGGCAGTCTGCTGGGACTATTTGTGAGGGGGAACTCTGCTTGTAGTGGTTATTGGGGGCACTCTGCTGGGACTATTTGTGAGGGGGAACTCTGCTTGTAGAGGTTATTGGGGGCAGTCTGCTGGCACTAATTATTGGAGGCGCTTTGCTGGCAATATGGGTTATTGAGGGATCTCTGCTGGTAGTGTTGTTTATGAGGGGGCAGTATACTGGCACTGTATAAGGGACAATACTCTGCTGGCACTGTATGGGGGCACTCTGCTTACTCTAATAATGGGGTCGCTCGCTGATAACTGAGGCTTCTTAGCTGTCCTTATCGGTGGGGTTTACATAGGAAAGAAATTCTCAAACCACATCTCAAATCTCCCTGTAGTTGATTCTAAAAACAGACAAGTACGGCTCAGAAAAACGTCTGCAAACAAATAACCATTGATGTGAATGGAAATGAACAAAATGTTTTTCTCTTTCTGTGATTATTATTGACATGTTTTATAAGACATGTTACATCTCGTGTTATACACAGCAGGAGGCAACAGCACACGTCTTATCACACAGGAAGAGGAAATACATCAGAAAGGGAAACGGGAAGAGGAAGAGCAGCCATGTCATACAGGAAATACAGGAAGTGACATCATCACAGGAGGTAACAGCACACGTCTTATCACACAGGAAGAGGAAATACATCAGAAAGGAAACAGGAAGAGGAAGAGCAGCCATGTCATACAGGAAATACAGGAAGTGACATCATCACAGGAGGTAACAGCACACGTCTTATCACACAGGAAGAGGAAATACATCAGAAAGGAAACAGGAAGAGGAAGAGCAGCCATGTCATACAGGAAATACAGGAAGTGACATCATCACAGGAGGTAACGTATATCCTGTGTGCGGGGACCCCAGAAATATGATGAGACTGACGTATCAGGGCTGATACATAGTAATGTTATGTTCCTGTTATGTTATTATATATCATTACGTGTGTGTTTAGGCTGTGCTTATATATGTTAGTAGGTCGGACCAGAAGGATCGCGTGTTCTGTATACAAGCTCCAGATAAGAAGAACATGGATCAGCACAACAACACCAGCGCTCCTGGGACTGCGCTCCAACCACACAGCATTTCATCCGGAGGATCGACTGTTCCGTAGTCCAAAACGTGGCTTCTCGGGTTCTATTCCTACAATGGAGGAAAAAGTCAGTTACATATTTTCAGTAATTATTGTTACAATATCTCCATTAAGGAAATCTCATGTATGGAATATTTATTTGTATCACCTTAACTTCTGGTTACACCTGAAATGCCCTATAAGGGTATTTAGATATCATAGAGAGAGGTATCACGCTGGAGACCCTCTCTATGACCCAAATGGAAGCTCTGCGCCACCTCTGTCCAGAGGCTGTGTGTGGTATTGCAGCTTTTCTGTATTGAAATGTATAGGGCTAAGCTGTCCACACACCGCACATCACCTGTGGACAGGTGTGGCTCTGTTTTTGGAAGACAGCAGCTCTATTTTTCTGATTATGTACAACCCCTTTAATTACATAATCTCTTTAGAGGGTTTTCTCCATCTCAGACGTTTATGTGATATCCACCTATGTGCATGCACGCAGCTCTCTCCGTTCTGTACTATGGGAGTTACACAAATAGTTCAACAGCGCTCAGCTGTTTCCGAAACTTCCATAGAACAGAATAGAGAGAGGGACGTGCGAGGCCTTTCCCAAGTCATTCTCCACCTGGAATTGTGGTGGCCCGTGGGTGGCGGGGAATGCAGGAACCCAAAATGGTGGATACTGGGCTCTCTGTCTTATGTCACGGTGGTATTTTGCCTTGCAGGCCTTTCCACCTCCCAGGGACACACACACAGTGATGAGGGGGTTGCACAAGATGATGATGATGACTGTTGTTTCCCCCGGGGCACTCCCTTGGTGGCTGACTCCTGTCTGGTGTTATTTGGGATGCCCTTGGTGTAGAGTGCAAATAGAAGACAGGAGACGGTGGTGGCAGTTAATCAGGAGAGCTTGCAGCACACTTTTACTTTTCAAGATGGAGATTGTACAATACAAATATGTCATCCAAATTCAGCTCAATCAGTGTAGCCCAATGCTAAATGCAGGAGTGCTATTATCTCTCTACTCACAGTCTCTCTTTCTGGACTCTTCTGGCTCCTTGAGCTGTTATTCCAATAAATCTCTTTAGGCCTGTCTTTCTCTGTAATCCGAAAATGGCTGAACTCAGGAGCACCTTCACTGTGCTTCCTGCTGCATCCACTCCTAGCTCACCACTGCCCTCCCTCACTCTAACCACTCCCTAATTAACTCCTCCCAGCTTCTGTTACATTATAGAAAACCACTCCGCATAGGCTGAAACACAATGTCATAACATTTCTGGACCTGTAGATGGCAGCATAACACAACACATGAAGACAAACATAGTTTTCATAGTAGTGCTCCTGTGGGACACTACATACACCCCCTCTTTAAATAAAGCCGTCCTCGGCGTCCGACTCTCCAGGCGGCAGGTTAACCTAAAACAAAGGTTAATCACAATTGCAATAATAAACTAAGAGTCCATACAGTCTCTGAGGAATGTGAGGATATAATGCTGAACAGGGAAAATGTCCAAGAGTCCTTGTCATATGAACTGGGGAAAATGAAGGGCTTGTTACCCAATTGGGATGCAAACAATACACTGTCTCTGGTGAAGGATAATCCAAAAATGAAGTCTCAGATTCAACAGTTCAATCTTGATATCGAGCTGGCATCTTACCTCGGGTAGCTCTATCAGATCTCCTCAGGGGCTCCTCTATAACAATTTCAGGGTCCCTGGATTCCTCTGGACCAGGCCGGAACTCGGATGACGAGGTCACTTGGTCTTCGCCGGGACCAAGAACAGTTCTTGGAACAAAAATAGACAGCCAAGGTTGGAACAGCCAATCAAGAGGGGACATACTAGTTGTTGGCGGTAGCGGTTCAGCTGCAGGAGATTTCTCAGTTGTCTGTGGTTCTGCTGGTACCTCTTCCTTTAGGCAGAGCTTGAGACGATTACGGTGGACGACTTGGGAATCTCGGCCTTCGCGCACAATCTCATAGACATCAGTCCCAGGGTGCGGGATGGACTTAATTGTGTATGGTTCTTTCTGCCACTTGCTGTCCAACTTACTTGAACGATGGTTGTTTTTCAGCCACACACGGTCTCCAATTTGGAAGGGTTCTGCTTCGGCCTTTTGATCAAAACCTGCTTGTTGCCTTTGACGAGCATCTTCCATCCGTCTTTCCACAATCTCGTTGGCTTCAGCCAGGCGACGCTGGTGATCACTCACCCACTCCGTGTTTGGCAGGGGGTTGATAGTATCTGGAACTTCGACATCCATGGCCAAGTCCGAAGGCAATTTGCCCTGACGGCCAAACAGGAGATAGTAAGGAGTGTACCCTGTGGAGCAGTGCACAGTGTTGTTATACAGGTACACCAATTCTGGCAGGAGAGTCGGCCAATCAGCCCTCTTCTGGGACGGAACAGTTCTTAACATCCCAATAAGAGTCTGGTTCATCTTTTCACATAAGCCATTACCTTGTGGATGATAAGCGGTAGTTCTCAGCTTCTGACAGCCATAGAGGGAACACAACTCGTGGAACAGTTGAGACTCAAATGCGGAACCACGATCAGTCAGGATCTTGTCCGGACAGCCATAGGGGAGTACGAAATTCTTCCAAAAGATGGCAGCGGTGGTCTTGGCAGTCAGGTCTTTCACTGGCATAGCTACCACGAACTTCGTATAGTGGTCAATTATAGTTATAGCATAAGTATAACTTGACATGGTCAATGGCTACCAGTTCCAGCGGTCTATGACTGATGATGGGGTGAAGTGGGGCTCTCTGGTCATGACGCTCTCCTCGGCTCTGAGCACAGTTGGGACATTCTCGGCACCACTTCTCTATGTCGTCTCTCATGCCAATCCAGTAAAATCGTCGGCGTATGGTATCTTCCGTTTTATGAACCCCAAAGTGTCCCGATCTGTCATGGTAGGCTTCCAAGATGGATTTGGAATCTCGCCGGGGTACCACAATTTGATGTAGACGCTCACCCGTTACTGGATCCAGGGCAGTCCTCTGTAGTAGACCTCTGGACACGAAAAGTCGATTCCTCAGTCTCCATAGACAAATTAATTCCTGATCAGCTTGACCTCTACGTATTCGGTCCGGAGTCCTCTTCTGAAGAAGGGAAGTCTGCAATTCCTGTAGGTTTCTACTCTCCCGTTGGAATCTAGCCCACTGTCTGGAATCTTGGGAGCAGTCAGGAACATTTGGTTGCGGATGTTCGTTTCGCTTCCTCTGAGCGATCACCGAATTCTGGGTTGCAAACTTGGCATAGAATGTAGGCATCTCTACCTCTTCCCATTCATCATTACATTGGACCGGTTCTTCACCCACAGGCAAACGGGATAAGGCATCGGCATTCACGTTGGACGCACCAGTCCGGTACTTGATCACAAACTGATAATTCGCCAGTCTGGATGCCCATCGCTGTTCAAGAGCTCCCAGTCGCGCTGTATCCAAGTGGGCCAGCGGATTATTATCCGTGAAGACGATGAAGGGTGTTGCAGCCAGGTAATCTTTAAATTTTTCGGTCACTGCCCACACAAGGGCCAGGAATTCCAGCTTAAAGGAACTATAATTCTGGTCGTTCCGTTCAGCGCCTCGAAGACCTCTGCTGGCATAAGCGATGACTCTCTCTTTCTGGTCCTGTACCTGCGACAGGACGGCCCCCAATCCCTTCTGGCTGGCATCAGTATACAGCCTAAAGGGTTGGTTGTAGTCAGGATATCCCAGGATAGGTGGTTCGGTTAACAGCTGCTTCAGCTTCTGGAAAGCGGCTTCATGGGCTTCAGCCCACTCAATCGGGATCCTTCTCTTCATAGCTTCCTTGGAGTGACCTCTCAACAATCCCTGGAGGGGTTCTGCAATCTGGGCAAAGTGTGGGATGAACCGTCTATAATACCCTGCAAATCCCAAGAAACTTCTCACCTCCTTGACTGTGGTAGGGGCTGGCCAGCTCTTTACTGCTGCTACTTTGCCTGGATCAGGAACCACTCCTTCTGCACTCACGACATGGCCTAAGTAATGGACTTCCGGCTTCAGGAGATGACACTTGGAGGGTTTCACTTTCAGGCCATATTTGATGAGGGTTTTGAGGACTTCTGCCAGGTGCTGTAGGTGTTCCTCATAAGTCTTTGAGTAGATGATTACGTCGTCCAGGTACAAGAGGACGGTCTCGAAGTTTTGGTGACCCAGGCAGCGTTCCATCAGCCTCTGGAAGGTTCCTGGGGCATTGCATAGCCCAAAGGGCATACAATTAAACTCGAACAACCCCATGGGAGTAGTGAAAGCAGTCTTTTCCCTATCTTCGGGAGCCATAGGTACCTGCCAATACCCGCTGGTCAAATCCAGAGTTGAGAAGTAGGCAGCAGACCCCAAAGCAGTCAGGGATTCTTCAATGCGTGGCAGGGGATACGCATCCTTGTGAGTGATATTATTGATTTTGCGGTAGTCCACGCAGAATCTAATGTTGCCATCCTTCTTTTTCACCAGGACTAGGGGTGCAGCCCATGGACTGTAGCTCTCCCGAATCACATCTGCGTCCTTCATTTCCCGAATCATTTTCTTCACTGGCTGGTACATGGCTGGTGGAAGGGGACGGTACCTTTCTTTGATGGGTGGATGGACGCCTGTAGGGATGGTGTGCTCAATGATAGTAGCCTTCCCAAAATCCATAGGATGTTTACTGAAGGCTTGTTGATTGTCTTTGGCCACCATCAGGGCTCCTTCGATCTCCTCTTCGGTAGTATTAGCATCGCCAACATGGATCTCGGTCCACCAGGGTTTTGTTGTCATCTCAGGGGTAACTTGATTCTGGGTAGCTTGCTGGAACACTGTAGTCTCAGGGCTCCAGACATCTTGGAAGAAGACCTGTGAGAGCTTAGCAACTGGACGGTATTTACTCAGTACCACAGCCGTATCACCAATGTTCAGGAGGCGAATAGGTACCCTCCCATTAGAAACAGTCACTAGACTTCTGGCTGCTAGCACGGTCGGATGATCTTCCAGAAGAAGAGGTTCCACAAGGGCCTGGTAATCTTGACCTTGCAAACCTGGACGAGCTCGACACCACAGAATGGTTTCCGTCTCTGGTTCCAGAGTCACTGGTTGTGAGTCCATGATGCGGGCACGGCAGATCTCACCCTTTTCATTCGTGAACCTCTGTTGGGCATTCAAGAGACGGATAGCATGCTGAATTGCATTTTGATTGGAGACAGGGACTGTAGAAAGTGCTCGGTGTAGGGCATCTAGCATCTCTTCATAGCAATTCCTAAGAACATTCATGCCCAGCACCACTGGTGGAAAGTCATCATCCCAGACGTTCACTACAATTACGCCTTGCTGGGGCAGTTCAGTTTCTCCCATCTGGATCGTGGGTTCCCAGTAGCCCCGATGGGGTATCGATTGTCCATTACTGGCTACAATGTTAAGCCACGTGTCTGGGGGTTGTATCAGCTGGTCGAGGTCCCAGTACTTCTCAAACCAACTTCTCTGCAGAGTGGTGACTTGAGAGCCAGTGTCCAGTAAGGCCGACAGTGGGATCCCATTTAGGTGGATCGTAATCACTGGACACTGCCCAATGTACCGGGGAATCCATTCTGGTGTTGTGGGACCTATTGGTCTTCCTCCCGAGGGGCGGTCCTCTGCCTCAGGGGATTGTCGTTTAACTGACAACATTCTCTTTCAATATGGCCAGCTCTTTGACACCTACGACAAATGGGTTTTCCGGTGGTATCAAATCTGTCAGAAGAGCGTCTACCCCAATTCCGGTAACTTCCCCCTTCTGATCGGTTACTGAACCTGTTACTGGAGTAGCGGCGGCTTTCTTTCTGGCGTTGCTCCATATCTTCCATTTTCTGGCACATTTTACTGAGGCTCTTGGTGAGGACAGCAATTTGGTCCCTCAGTTCACCAACTGGATCTTGAGCTTGCATGTGAGCACACTGAGCTAGTGCAACTTGACTTCCCGCTGCTGTAGGATGATCTACTTGCGACTCCGTAGGAGTCTCTATGGAATAGGGGAAAACTTTGGCTTGAACCGCTGCGGCTTCAGTCCCCAGGATTCTAATTGCGAGCTCTTTAAAGTCCAAGAAGATACAGCTTGGGTTCTGGGAGGCCAACATTCTGAGCTGACTTTTAAGAGCTTCAGATGCAGCTCCTTCAACAAACTGCTCCCTTAAGGCCTTGTCAGCCTCTGCAGCCTCTAAGGGTTCTACTTGCATAATTGCCCGCTGGGCCTCCTGCAGGGATAAAGCAAAGTCTCTCAATGACTCACCGGGCTGCTGCTTCTTTCCAAAGAATCTCATCTTGAGCTCTGCAACAGTCCTTACTTCAAATGTGGCACGCAATCGGTCCAGTATCTGTTCCACTGTTTTTTTCTCTGTTCTGGGCCAGGATTTCACTTCTCTTAATGCTGCGCCCTCTAGTTGTCCTATCAATATCTCAACCCTCTGGTCTGTTGAGACAGGATACAAACGGAACATGGACAGCATCTTCTCTTTGAATTCCCTCAGGGAATGAACTTCGCCTTTGTAGCGAGGAAGCCATGGTGCTCCAAAGTAATAGGGCATAGTGAGTGGCATCACTTGCGCTGTTGGAGGTGACCCACTGGGGCTTGGAGAGCCGTTATCTCCGTCGTCAGACATTTTCTGCAATAAGTCCTACAGTAACCCCTAGCAACGGGTGTTCAATTTCAGGCTATGCACTAAGCCTCTTTTCCGGATATCTTTTCCGGTGTCTCTACACTGTTAACTGCCACTTTTTACTTTAAATCTCATTTACTGGCCTATTCAAGCACTCACCAGCTTTCTCTTAGCTGCTCCGCTGTTTTCGCGGGTTCTGTTGCGCAGCTCCTTGCCACTTCCAATATGGCGGCGACTTGGCGGGAAACTTTTATTCCGGCTGTAGCGAAATGTCTGTAACTCTGCTCCGGCTGCGATAATCTGGCTCCGGCTGTGGCGCATCAGCGCTGACTTAGTTCATAAGGCACAGAGGCCATAGATATCCTGTTCGTGACGCCAAAATTATATGTGGTGGCCCGTGGGTGGCGGGGAATGCAGGAACCCAAAATGGTGGATACTGGGCTCTCTGTCTTGTGTCACGGTGGTATTTTGCCTTGCAGGCCTTCCCACCTCCCAGGGACACACACACAGTGATGAGGGGGTTGCACAAGATGATGATGATGACTGTTGTTTCCCCCGGGGCACTCCCTTGGTGGCTGACTCCTGTCTGGTGTTATTTGGGGTGCCCTTGGTGTAGAGTGCAAATAGAAGACAGGAGACGGTGGTGGCAGTTAATCAGGAGAGCTTGCAGCACACTTTTACTTTTCAAGATGGAGATAGTACAATACAAATATGTCATCCAAATTCAGCTCAATCAGTGTAGCCCAATGCTAGATGCAGGAGTGCTATTATCTCTCTACTCACAGTCTCTCTTTCTGGACTCTTCTGGCTCCTTGAGCTGTTATTCCAATAAATCTCTTTAGGCCTGTCTTTCTCTGTAATCCGAAAATGGCTGAACTCAGGAGCACCTTCACTGTGCTTCCTGCTGCATCCACTCCTAGCTCACCACTGCCCTCACTCACTCTAACCACTCCCTAATTAACTCCTCCCAGCTTCTGTTACATTATAGAAAACCACTCCGCATAGGCTGAAACACAATGTCATAACATTTCTGGACCTGTAGATGGCAGCATAACACAACACATGAAGACAAACATAGTTTTCATAGTAGTGCTCCTGTGGGACACTACAGAATCAGCAGCCATTAGACGGGACAGGGATCTGGGAACAAAGCAGGACAGGGTCAGGGAGAGACCTCCGTTTTCCACATCGGTGTGAGTCCCAGAGAAATAGTAAGATGGGAGTACCCCTTTAAATAAAACTTCTTAGTGATGATCCATTTTCTTAAGGTGTTTAATTAAACTATGGACAGTGAGGTCGAAGAACCGGCACCCAAAATATCTATACTGGAGTGACATGCCTGTTACTAACGCTGTATACAAGCTCCCCCCGTATAACAGGCAGGGCCCTCACTGAGACTTTGTAGGGGCTCCTAGAGACAAATATATATTGATGTACAGACATTTCCCCCCCCCCCCCCCCCCCGTTATTGTGCAGCGAGACCTCCCCACATATAACAGGCAGGACCCTCACTGAGACTTTGTAGGGGCTCCTAGAGACAAATATATATTGATGTACAGACATTTTCCCCTCCGTTATTGTGCAGCAAGATCTCCCCGTATAACAGACAGGACCCTCACTGAGACTTTGTAGGGGCTCCTAGAGACAAATATATATTGATGTACAGACATTTTCCCCCCCGTTATTGTGCAGCGAGACCTCCCCACATATAACAGGCAGGACCCTCACTGACCCCCTGGACAGACACATAGGCCTGAATATATTTATATCTTTATATTTTTCATTATTCACCTGCAGGAAATGTTATTATTAGAAATGGGGAGAAATACTTGGAATTGTGTTTTTTTAGTTTCTGATGTTATTTTTGTTACTTCTCAGGTATAAGGAGAAAAGTAACCGGCACAGACAAGATGAGAAGTGGATGAAGATGTGCGGAGGACTGTACCCCCCCGGGAAAGAGCGGGCTGTCACTGGTATTACCATGGGGCAGATTTACTAAGGCCTCATGCACACGACCGTAGTGAGGTGCATTGACCGTGACTTACGGCTCGTACGTCCGCGGACTGTCACCCGCGGCCGCCCACAAATCGCAGGCCGTGCATATGACCGCGTGCAATGTTTTCTATGAGCCTGTACCGCAAAACACGACCGTAATAAGACATGTCCGTTGTTTTTGCGGTCCAGGTTCCTGGGCAATGCATGGACCGTGGAAACCAAGGTCGTGTGCATGGGCCCATTGAAATGAATGGGGCCGCAATTCACCTGCAGATTTGCGGGTGAATTGCGACCGCAAAAATAAGTTAGTGTGCATGGGGCCTAAAACTATCTGAGTTTTACACAGTGTAAACTGATACAAGGAAGTCAGAAGCTGCGCCAAATTTATCACAGTGGTGCACGATGTATGATAGATTTTACTAGACATGTTAGACACTTTTCTCTTCCTTATACCACCTCTTGGTTGGCTTATTTTAAGACACGCCCTTTATTCTAGGCCACGCCCCTTGTCAAGAACGCCGCAAAATGTGTCTAAAACAATTAATAAATATGGCGCACAACATGTACGCCATAATTCTGGCTCAATTTGAATAGTAAATCTGCCCTACTATGAATGTAATATAAATTTGGGGTTAGTATTCAGGGCATATTCCCTATTTAAAGAATTGATAAGAGTCGGGAATCCTTCAGCTTAGTCCATTCTCTCTACTATCAGTCAGTACAGGGAGTAGTAGTACATAGAAAACATTACATGGTCACCATGTCAGCTTTATTCTGCCTGCACTG
This sequence comes from Rhinoderma darwinii, assembly GCF_050947455.1. NCBI lineage: Eukaryota > Metazoa > Chordata > Amphibia > Anura > Rhinodermatidae > Rhinoderma > Rhinoderma darwinii. The sequence continues at coordinate 527,293 of NW_027461846.1, read as the reverse complement.
ACAGCACAAAGTCTTCATGGTGACTGCAGGACTGGAAGTCAAGGACCACCTCTATGATGTCCGCGGGACCTAATAGGGATATGGCGCTTTTTCCATTTAAGAATTTGTCAATGAGCTGATAATCCCGGTGCCAATTCTGGCTGCAAGTAATATATAAAGGGGCACACCTACCTCAAGTACTGGCACAGTATAAGGTCATCAGGGCGACTGCAGGACTGGAATTAACGCTCTTTTATGAAAAGGGTGTGTTGCAATGTTCGGCACATGGCAGCTTTGTGTATATAGTAGTATATAGACCCTACTGCACTGATTCTTCATACTATACCCTAATATAGCATAGTTGACAATATTTGGAATTTCTTTCTAGGGACACTTTGGTTTCAGATGGATTGAGACAGGACTTGACAGGGCGTACCTTTGACAGAACGTGGTTCATTGGGCATGGCTTGTCATGGGGTTAGTGAGAATACACTTTGTGTACCAGATATTCCCTGTATTCTGTCCTCACTATAAAAACCTTGCAGTAAGGACAGTATAGAGGGAGGGTATCGCCTGCAGAAGTGATCTAAGTAAGTATGGCACATGACCACTGTGGCCAGTGATTGACTAGTTCGATCATGTGCCTATACGGGACATCACTGGTCCAGCCTATGTAAACAGGCCGGCAGGGGATTGTGAACCGCCGGCACTGGAGCCGCAGAGAATTAGAAGGTGGGTATTTGCTAAATGGTGCAATTTTCAGTTTGAATTACAATTTTTATAAAACCTGGAAAACCCCTTTAATACCAAACACTAAAATGTATTCAGACCCCGGACAAATCCCCTTTATGTGCTTCCCGCTCCTTCAGCAGCTCTGGGTCCCATTCGGCTCCGGACCCCACCTCTGCTGGCTGAGCCAGGAGCTGTTAGTGATATTGGGCTTTACATATTGGAGTAATCCAATAGATAACAGCCAAGTTTTTTATAAAATCCTGCGATGTAGTTTGGGTGGGCACTGCGCCTTTGATTGCATGACAAATTTTTCTTGGAGTTCCCCTTTAAAAATAGGTAAGCGGCGGGTAACACAAATACTTCACACGTGGACGGTAAAGTAAAGCCCATTTTATTTTGACTGTGTTTCTGGACCGGACTGGTTCGGGACTAAACTTGACTGGTCCCTTTGTCAGGTTAAGATCAGATAAAGGGACCAGTCATGCCAGAAACGTGTATTTAAATAAAATTCTACCATCGCTTGGTGCCCTATCTGTCCCCATTATTAAACATTTCTGTTAACCGCATCTTAAAGTTGAGCAGATTTACTTGTGAATTTATTTAACTTAGTTGAACATAGAACACACTATCTACCTACCTGGCAGACAAAGGGTCTTGGTGTGGGTCACGGGGAATATCTTCAAGAGAGCAACTCTTCACTAGGACATTTTATATATTCTTGTTTCAGAACTGAAGGGAATGTACCGTACATCAGCAGGAGGAAGCCCTGGTGTCGAGAACGTCAGCCATGGAAAGGGATGTGCCAGATCAAGGTCTCTACGCTAAAGAGGCAGCAGATATGAACCACTAATGTCCATCTAAGAATGCCGGAACGTCATCCGTCCACACCTCCTCCTTCCCATCCCCCACTGTCCAGAAGGGGATTTTAAGATCCATCCAATTAAAAGACAACTGTCCAGAAGTCTTTGAAAATGAAGCCTTGTCCATGATTCGCAGGGCTGCGGTGAAGTACAATGGTTTTGGGTGTTTAATGGCAAGTCTCTTCAGATGCCCGGCAATGGACTTCCTCCCCTCGTCCTGTTTGGTAGGGTCTCTGCACTCCCTTTCCTGTAGAACAGCTGCCCCTACAGATTCCCAAGGCCATCCATATTTTTTTCCTGTCTGGCTGATAGCAACACATGTCAATAAAAACATACCTCAATGTATTTATTGTATTTCTAATAAAAATGGATAGACAAATACATAAAAGTAATTTGTTTTAATTCCAAAGAACTATCATGAAATCTATATTATACCTGTGTAATCAATTGTGGACATGGTCACTGATTCATTGAAGAATGAGTAGGCTGGGTAACCCATGGAGTAACATCCAAACAAGAAAGACATCTTCCTGCTACAAAAACAGAGGTCATAATCAGGACGAACGTACACCACATACAACAAAGTCCAGCAAAGAGATCCCCCAGCCTGAGACATACTGTACTCCGTGTCAGAAGAACAAGAAGCTACAAAAAGAGAGACAACTGCATCCAGTCGATGTTCTTATCAACCAAGAGGTTCACAAGGTGAGAAGACTAGTTTACATTTTTTTTCAAGGTATTACCCTAGGGAGCGCTCCTGTTATCATCTTTTTCTCCACACTGTATTTTCCTAAGGTACTGTATACATTTCACTCATTAATGCCGACCTAGCCAAGTGAGCACACAACAAAGTAAGCCTGCACACCCAAATAGAGTACCAACCATCTACACATCATGCCAATAGAGGAGTTTTGCCTTTGCACAGTGCTCCAAGGGGAGCACAATACAACTTCAATACTGCAAATACCTAACCTGAACGTCACATCTGCACCTTCCTCTTCTCTTTTGAAGATGTTAGTGTACAGAGTAGTAGGGGAATTGACCAGACATGATGTGCTGCCTCGTGGATATGTCCTATATGGTCAGCCGCCATTCCGAACGAAGCGCCAACTACTGGATGTACCAGCAACCAGAACGGCACATTGCCTGATGAAGGTCATGTAATGACCGAAGTGTCGCACTAAGCCTCTGTCATCTACAACCACTTGAAAAAAATCAAGATTTCTTCCTTAAACTTCAGCTTTGTGTGCCGAATACTTATTTTGACTACGATTGGGTTGGGACCCTATTCGTGCACCTACATCGTCCAGTGCGTTCTGAACCACTACTTATCTGGCACAGACCATCCTGGAACTGAATATCTCTGAGGCTGCTCTTTCAAAGTTGCTAATGTAGCTCATCTGGGCTCCATAGACCCAACCTTTATATATGACTCCTAGAGAAATGGGTTAGTGAAAGAAAAAGGTATAATTCAGATCCTGGAGGCCATTGAGTATGTCAACCTTTGGAGCTTGATTGGCACCTACGCCATATTTTCAGAGTAATCCATCAGATGTCTCAAGAAGAACATTTTATGAGAAAAGGACAATGTTGATGAGATTGCAGGTCCGCCTGTTTCTAACTCGCATAATTATTACCCAGCATCCAGGTAAATAGTGCATACAAAGTCCAGAAATATAACCAGACGACTGTCCAGATAAATATTGGATACCGCGCCCAGAAATGGTGCATTGTGCCCCGATAAATATTTCCTTAAAAGGAATGTCCGAGAAATGAAACTAGTTGCATGGAATGTTTTGAAATGAAAAAACAGCCATTACTCTCCTGTTAAATCCCCTGCACCCATGATCTGGTGGTCAACCCGATGGGTTGATTGAAGAGACTACCCTACGTGGATCGACACCCGCTACAAAATTCTCACCCAAAAATTAAGATATGGAATAGATTACCCCTTTCTATGGCAGATCGAATAGCCGTAATTAAAATGATAGTATTACCCCAGTTGTTGTATCCACTGATTATCAGTCCCATATAGATAGGAGAAAAGACGTTTAAATGCATAGAAAGCTTAACCCCTTCCCGACATTTGTCGTAAATATACGACATGGAAAGCCAGTGCTTCCCGCAAAATGTCATATACTTACGCCAAATGTTTGGCACCGGCTCAGAAGCTGAGTCGGTGCCATCATCGCCGGATCTCAGCTGTATCTGACAGCTGACATCCGGCCGTAATGGCGGGGACCAAAATTAGCTTCGATCCCCACCATTAACCCCTTCAATGCAGCGTTCAAACCTGATCGCTACATTTAAGCTGTTTGCAGCTCATCGGAACCACAGCAATGAAATTGCCGGGGTTCCGGTGACTGCAATAGCAACCGGAGGCCTAATACTGGCCTCCCAGTCTGCCTAGCACGGAAGCCGGTCAAGATCCGCCCAGCGGCGGAGCCTGATCGGCTTCCGTAGCCGCCGGCAAGATGGCGCCGACTCAGGAGCTGATCCGGCATCATCAGCGGTGGAGGTCAGCTGTATATCCACATGAAATGGCAGGAACCGGAGCTAGCTCCGATCCCTGCCATTAACCCCTTTGATGCAGCAATCGAAAGCGATTTCTGCAACTTAGCGGTTGCTAGCAGATCGCCAGCCCTGACAGTCAATCACGACTTGCGATTGCTGCTATGGCAACAGGAGACACAATGGCCTCCTGCTAGCCATTACGGAAGCTGATTAGGCCCCGCTGGGAGGCGAAGCCTAATCGGCTTGCTGTCAGTGAATAACTGACAGATCTAATACATTGCAATGTATTAGAAAAAAACTAAAGCTGACAGTTGGACCGTCAAGTCCCCTAGTGGGACTTGAGAAAAAGTGTATAAAAAAGTGTAAAAAAAAAGTGAAAAAAATAAAAGTATGAAAACAATAAAAGTTTCAAGTAATAAAATAAAACACAATCGCCCTTTTTCACTTATCAAGTCCTTTATTATTGAAAAATAATTATAAACCATACGTATTTGGTATCGCCGGGACTGTAACGACCTCAGGTATCAAAATATTATATTATTTATTGCACACGATGAACAACGTAAAAAAAAAAACGTAAAAAACTTTACCAGAGTTTCTGTTTTTTGGTCACTTTGACCTACATATATTGGAATAAAAAGTGATCAAAAAGTCGCACGTATCAAAAAATGGTACCTATAAAAACTATAGCTTGTCTCGTAAAAAACAAGCCCTCATACACGTCCGTCGACAAAAAAAGTAAAAAAGTTATGGTTCTCACAACATGGCGACAGAAAAAATACATTATTTTTACAAAAGTAATTTTATTGTGCAAAATGTTGTAAAACATAAAAAAAGTGCTATAAATTAGGTATCGCCGGAATCGTACGGACCCGCAGAATAAAGGTAACATGTAATTTATAATGCTTGGTGAATGCTGTATAAAAAAACCTAAAAAAAAAAACTATGCCAGAATTGTATTTTTTTGTTTACATGGCATCCCAAAAAATAGGATAAAAGGTGATCAAAAAGTTGCATGTACCCCAAAATGGTACCAATAATAACTACAGCTCGTCCTGCAAAAAAACAGCCCTCATACCACTACATCTATGAAAAAATAAAATTAGTTATGGCTCCAATAAGTCAGGAAATAAAAAGTATGCAGTTGTGCCCGAGGGGAACATTTCTTCTGTTTCAAGAGGCGATTTATCAAGGACCTAAAATTAGGGAACCAGGAAAGGGAGGGCCCAAACATATCCGCTGGAAGCGAGGGTGCCCGTATTATACCAGGACAACACTTTCCCAGCAAAATTCCCCAAACTGCAAAGGTGCGGAGTGTGGACCAAAAGGGGGATAAGAAAGGACGCCATATATCAGTGCGACACCGGCCTGTGTAGAAAGGATTGCTTCACAGCGTAACACACATCTATGGATCATTTTATTGCTTTTTTACCCCATTATTATACCACCTGACCATGCCCCTGATGTACTCTGCCCAGCTTACATGTACCCCCACATTATAAATGGAAACACCAGCAATAATCAAACAAAACTACTACCAAGCAAAATCCGCTCTCAAAAAGCCAAATGGCGCTCCCACCCATCTGAACCCTACAGTGTGCCCAAACAGCAGTTTAATTCCACATATATGGCATCTTCATACCCGGGAGAACCCTTTTAACAATTTTTGGGGTGTGTGTCTCCAGTGGCATAAGCTGGGCATGACATATTTGTCACTGAAATGGCATATCTAGGGAAAAATATAAATTTTTAATTTGCACCATCCGCAGTGCAATCATTTATGGAAAAGACCTGTGGGGTGAAAATGCTCACTACACCCCTTAATAAATGCCTTGAGGGGTGTAGTTTCCAAATGGGGTCATTTCTCAGGGGTTTCTTTTTATTATTCCACATCTGAGCCTCTGCAGTTGTGAACCAATACTTTGTAAATCGACAAATTAGGCCTCAATTTTACATGGTACGCTTTCACTCCTGAGCCTGGTCGAATGTCAGGGCAAAAGATTAGGGCCACATGTAGGGTGTTTCTAAAACCGGGAAACACTGCATAATAATTAGAGAGCTGTCTTGTTATGGTGGCACAAGCTGGGCACCACATATTGGCATATCTATGGAAAAACTCCCATTTTCACTCTGCAACATCGAGTGCACACTAAATTCTACAAAACACCTGCAGGGTTAAAATGCTTACTACAGGTAAATGGATTGAGGGGTGTAGTTTCCAAAATTGAGGCACTTCCGGGGGGTTTCCACTGTTTTGGGCCCACAGGCCCACAGGCACCCAGAAACCAATCCAGCAACATTTGCACTCCAAATGGCGTTCCTTCCATTCTGAGCCCTGCCGTGTGCCCAAACAGCAGTTTATGACCACATATGGGGTATTGCCATACTCGGGAGAAATTTCTTTGCAAATGTTGTGTTCTTTTTTTCCTTTATTTGTTGGGAAAATGAAAAATTTTGCGCTAAATCTACGTCTTATTGAAGAAAAAGGATTGTTTTTATTTTCACTGACCAATTCTAATAAATTCTATGAAACATCTGTGGGGTCAAAATGCTCACTACACCCTAGATGAATTCCTCAAGAGGTGTAGTTTCCTAAATGGAGTCACTTTTTGGGTGTTTTCATTGTTTTGTCCCCTCAGGAGCTTTGCAAATGTGACATGGCCTCCTCAAACCATTCCTGCTAAATGTGATCTCCAAAAGCCAAATAGCGCTCTTTCCATTCTAAGCCCTGCCGTGTGCCCAAACAGCCGGTTATTACCACATGTGGGGTATTTTTTTACTCGGGAGAAATTGCCTTACAAATTTTGTGGTGCTTCTTCTCCTTCAGTCCTTGTGGAAATGATAAATAATTAGCTAAACCTACATTTTCTTTGAAAAAATGTAGATTTTTATTTTCAGGGCCTACTTCCAATAATTTCTGCAAAAAAAACTGTGGGGTCAAAATGCTCACTATACTCCTAGATAATTTCCTCAATGGGTGTAGTTTCCAAAATGGGGTCACTTGTGGGGGGTTTCCACTGTTTTGTCCCCTCAGGGGCTTTGTAAATGTGACATGGCCTCTGCAAACTATTCCTGCTAAATTTGAGCTCCAAAAGCCAAATGGCGCTCTTTCCCTTCTAAGCCGTGCCGTGTCTCAATACAGCCAATTATTACCACATGTGGGGTATTGTTTTACTCGGGAGAAATTGCTTTACACATTTTGCAGTGCTTTTTCTCCTTTAGTCTTTGTGGAAACCTACATTTTCTTTGAAAATATTTAGATTTTAATTTTCACGGCCTACTTCCAATAATTTCTGTAAAAAACCTGTGCGGTCAAAATGCTCACTATACCCCTAGATAATTTCCTTGAGGTGTGTAGTTTCCCAAATGGGATCACTTTTGGGGGATTTTCACTGTTTTGGCACCGCAAGAGCCCTTCAAACCTGACATGGTGCCTAAAATATATTCTAATAAAAATAAGGCCCCAACATCCTCTAGGTGCTCCTTTGCTTCTGAGGCCGGTGCTTCAGTCCAGTAGCACGCTACGGCCACATGTGGGATATTTCCTAAAACTGCAGAATCTGGGCAATAAATATTGAGTTGCTTTTCTCTGATAAAACCTTCTGTGTTATGAAAAAGAATTGTATTAAAAATGTATTTCTGCAAAAAAATATGAAATTTGTAAATGTCACCTCTACTTTGCTTTAATTCCTGTGAAATGTCTAAAGGGTTACCCCCTTAGTGACCAGCCCATTTTAGGCCCTAATGACTAAGCTATTTTATTCGTTTTTCTATAGTCGCATTCAAAGAGCTATAACTTTTTTATTTTTTCGTCTACATAGCTGTATGAGGGCTTGTTTTTTGCGGGATTAGTTGTACTTTTTAATAGCACCATTTTTGGGTACATACAATTTTTTTATTAACTTTTATTAACTTTTTTTGGGGGGTTTATAAAAAAAAACTGAAATTCCGCCATTGTTCTATGCGTTTTTAAATTGACGCCGTTCACTATGCGACGTAAATAACATGTTACCTTTATTCTATGGGTCGGTACGATTACGGCGATACCACATATGTAGAGGTTTTTTTCTGTTTTACGACTTTTGCACAATAAAAACACTTTTGAACTAAAATTATTTGTTTTTGCATCGTCGCTTTACAAGAGCCGTAATTTTTTTATTTTTCCATCAATGTAGTGATTTTTTGGGCTTGTTTTCTGCGGGACGAGGCATAGTTTTGAATGGTACTGTTTTGGGGTGGATGGGACTTATTGATTCATTTTTATTATGACTTTTTTGGGGGGCAATGGAAAAAAAATAGCAATTTCGCCATTGTTTTTTGCGTGTTTTTTTTACTTTGTTCACTTTGCGGTTTAAATTACATATTAACTTTATTAATGGAGTCATTACGGTCGCGGCGATACCATATATGTGTACTTTTATTTATTTTTTACACTTTTACTAAATAAAACCACTTTTTATGGAAAAAAATGGTTTTATTTATTTTTTTACTGTAATTTTTATTATTAATCTTTATTTCACTTTGCTGACTGATTTTATTAGTCCCACTAGGGGACTTTACTGTGCGATCTTCAGATCGCTGCTATAATGCTCTGGTATACTTCGTATACCAGAGCATTATTGCCTGTCAGTGTAAATCTGACAGGCAATCTGTTAGGACGTGCCTCCGGCGCGTCTTAACAGGAATATGTCCAGGGCAGACCTGGGGGCTTTTATCAAGCCCCCGGCTGCCATGACACCCCATCGGAGACCCGTGATTGAATTTGCGGGCCGCCGATTGGTGACAGGGGGAGCTCACTCCCTCTGTAAACAAAGTTAAATGCCGCGGTCGCTATTGACGGCAGCATTTAACGGGTTAAACGGCCGCGATCGAAGTAAACTGTCATCAGACAGCTGAGCCCCAGCTCCAACCTGCACGGGAGACCCGTGCAGGACTTAGACTAGGCTCACGTGAAAAGGCGTCAGCCTAGCCTAAGGCCCCTTAGTGACGAACGTAAAAAGGCGTATTGTTGGTCACTAAGGGGTTAAGACATTTTCTAAATGCTGTTTTGAATACTTTGAGGGGTGAAGTTTTTAAAATGGGGTCTCTTTTTGGGGGTTTCTAATATATAAGGCCCTCAAAGCCACTTCACAACTTAACAAGGGATTAAGGCAATAAGTCTATCAGAGCTATCCTAGGTAAGCATTGGCACATTATCAAAAATGACCCTTACTTGAAAGACCTGGTCCCCATAAAACCGAATATTACCTTCAGGCGGTCTTCCACCCTTAAAAATATCCTGGCTCCTAGTAGAATCAGAAAACCTCAAATACCCGACACTAACTTCCTCTCGGATCTCAAAGGTTCATACAAATGCGGTCGGCCACGCTGTTTATGCTGTGACATTATTAATCATAACAAACATACACATCCTCAGTTACCGATGAAAAGTTTCCAATCAGAACGTTTCTCAACTGCGGCAGCTCGTATGTCGTTTACCTTATAGAATGCCCCTGTCAACTACAGTATATAGGCAGGACTACGCAATGCCTACGGACCCGGGTTAATAACCACCGTTTCAATATTAAAACTGGTTTTCTAAAACACAGTGTTTCTCGCCACTTTGCTCAAATACACAAATGCCAATTTAATGAAATCCGCATTACTCCCATTGAACATATTCACCCCGATGTCCCAAACAGGTTCAATAAGTTGAAACAAAGAGAGAATTTTTGGATATTTAAAATGGATACATTACACCCCAGAGGCCTGAACGACATCTCAGAGTCATCCTTGGACTAGTCCTACCATTAGTTATCAATTCCCCTAATTACGATATGCCTGGATCCGTCTAGTAAACACACTGAGACGCACATACATTTACCTTCATAATCTTTTAATCATAACCTAGCGATCACATATGAAATCAAATACCTTCTTCTTCCAAACAACCTCTATATTTGAATAAACCATTCAAATTGTCTCATCTAAATAAACTTCTGACTCGTCAGTTGTCGTTAAAATTTCCCCCCCCCTCCGTTTTTCTCCTACATTGTGAATTAGAATTCGTTCACACAAATCTCTACTTACTTTTTCAGCAATAGTTCTGTCCATCTCTGTATTTGATGACATCTCACACGATTCCCCGGACTTTGCGTGCCATTCTGCGTTCCACCATGCGCTTCACCGTATGCGGTCCACCACCTAACTTTGGCCTGCCTCGGCTTCCGTAGTTTAAGTAATCTCCATGACTACGGCCCGCATTGACCCAAACAAATCCTCATCTACTACATTAATAAAAATAATAACAACACCGAATAAAAGTAACACACTTATGTTACGGTATCACTAACGGGAAATAAACCTTTACAGACCACATTATGGGGAAAAAACCTCTTTACTAGAAATATTTACGTTCTCGGTGCTGTTACCACATTTGACTTATATAAAATCACGCAAAACATTTTTTATTTTTTATTCTATATTTTAATATCCCAAGTTTTATTCATTTAATCATATGTTCCCATCCTAATCGTAATTCAATTTGACTATTTCTTTTATCCTGTCTGATATTTGTTTGAACTTTGACCCAACATGTTTTGGCGGTTTTTTCCTTGCCAATTCTGTTCCATCTGAACTGGGCCAATCAGTACCCAGTGTTGTATATATATACCAGCATGTTTTAAACTGAAATTTTATGCCTGATGAAGACGCCAGTTCGGCGTCGAAACGCATTGCAATAAAGCACCTATTTAAACCAAGGAAGAGTCTACTCGTCTCTCCATCGCACCTGATCCACGCAGCAGCGCCAATATAGATCCTCTCGTTTTCTACATTTATCCACTACTTCACAACTTAAAGAGGCTCTGTCACCAGATTATCAAATCCTTATCTCCTATTGCATGTGATCAGCGCTGCAATGTAGAAAACAGTAACGTTGTTTTTTTTTTAAAAAAAACATAATTTTTGCCCAAGTTATGAGCAATTTTATATTTATGCAAATGAGCATTTCAATGAATAACTGGGCGAGTTTTCTCGTATTTCCAACTGGGCATTGTGAATAGAAGTGTATGACGCTGACAAATCAGCATCATACACTTCTCATCGTTCCCACCCAGCTTCTTTCACTGCAGAAATACATCGTGACGTTACCCACAGGTCCTTCAACCTTGTCGTCGGACAAAGAAGATACATCGGCTCCAGGCGTCCAAAAGGTTAATATGCTCATCTCTAGGGAGTTTGCTATGCTTACCTGCACATACCCTGCACTGTACTCCCTGACGCCTGGTGGTGATGTGTCTTCTCTCTTCCGACGCCAAGGTTGAAGGACCTGTGGGTGACGTCATCATTCCCAGCCAGCTTCTTTCACTGCAGACACAGCGTGACGTCACCCACAGGTCCTTCAACCTTGGCGTCGGAAGAGAGAAGACACATCCGTTCCAGGCGTCAGAGTACAGTTGAAATTGCAGCAGCATCACCATGTGCAGGTAAGCATAGCAAACTCCCTAGAGATGAGCATATTAACCTTTTGGACGCCTGGAGCCGATGTATCTTCTTTGTCCGACGACAAGGTTGAAGGACCTGTGGGTAACGTCACGCTGTATTTCTGCAGTGAAAGAAGCTGGGTGGGAACGATGAGAAGTGTATGATGCTGATTTGTCAGTGTCATACACTTCTATTCACAACGCCCAGTTGGTAAAAACACAATACACGCCCAGTTGGTAAAAACACAATACACGCCTAGTTGGAAATACGAGAAAACACGCGCAGTTGTCCATTGAAAAGCTAATTTGCATAAATATAAAATTGCTCATAACTTGGGCAAAAATGATCGTTTTAAAAAAGAAAATGGGCAATAGGAGATAGGGATTTGATAATCTGGTGACAGAGCCTCTTTAACTGGCACCTGCAAAAATAGCCTTTTGAAATTTTCCTGAAAATTCTGAGAAATTGCTGCTAAAGTTCAAAGCCTTGTAACGTCCTAGAAAAATAAAACGTTGTTCAAAAAACGATGCCAATCTAAAGTAGACATATGGGGGATGTTAATTAGGGACAATTTTGTGTGTTATAACTGCCTGTCTTAGGGCATGTCCCCACGTGGCGGATTTCCTCCGCAACTGTCCGCATCAATGCTGCACAGAATCTGCGTTGCAGATTCTGCGGCGGATCTGCCCAAAATGTGCAGTAAATTGATGCGGACTAGCTGCTGCGGACTGCGGTAAAAGTGCTTCCCTTCTCTCTATCAGTGCAGGATAGAGAGAAGGGCCAGCACTTTCCCTAGTGAAAGTAAACAAATTTCATACTTACCGGCCGTTGTCTTGGTGATGCGTCCCTCTTTCGGCATCCAGCCCGACCTCCCTGGATGACGCGGCAGTCCATGTGACCGCTGCAGCCTGTGATTGGCTGCAGCCGTCGCTTAGACTGAAACGTCATCCTGGGAAGCCGGACTGCAGACAGAAGCAGGGAGTTCTCGGTAAGTATGAACTTCTATTTTTTTACAGATAGCTGTATATTGGGATCGGTAGTCACTGTCCAGGGTGCAGAAACAGTTACTGCCGATCGCTTAACTCTTTCAGCACCCTGGACAGTGACTATTTAGGGCATGACCACACGTGGCGGATTTCCTCCGCAACTGTCCGCATCAATGCCGCACAGAATCTGCGTTGCAGATTCTGCGGCGGATCTGCCCAAAATGTGCAGTAAATTGATGCGGACTAGCTGCTGCGGACTGCGGTAAAAGTGCTTCCCTTCTCTCTATCAGTGCAGGATAGAGAGAAGGGACAGCACTTTCCCTTGTGAAAGTCAAAAGAAATTCATACTTACCGCCCGTTGTCTTGGTGACGCGTCCCTCCTTCGGCATCCAGCCCGACCTCCCTGGATGACGCGGCAGTCCATGTGACCGCTGCAGCCTGTGATTGGCTGCAGCCGTCACTTAGACTGAAACGTCATCCTGGGAGGCCGGACTGGAGACAGAAGCAGGGAGTTCTCGGTAAGTATGAACTTCTATTTTTTTACAGGTTGCTTTATATTGTGATCGGTAGTCACTGTCCCGGGTGCAGAAACAGTTACTGCCGATCGCTTAACTCTTTCAGCACCCTGGACAGTGACTATTTACTGACGTCTCCTAGCAACGCTCCCGTCATTACGGGAGCCCCATTGACTTCCTCAGTCTGGCTGTAGACCTAGAAATACATAGGTCCAGCCAGAATGAAGAAATGTCATGTCAAAAAAGCAAGACGCATCCGCAGCACACATAACATGTGCATGACAGCTGCGGACTTCATTGCGGAATTTAGAATCTCCATTGAAGTCAATGGAGAAATTCCGCCATGAGTCCGCAACCAGTCCGCCACTGCTCCGCAACAGACAGAGCATGCTGCGGACACCAAATTCCGCTCCGCAGCCTATGCTCCGCAGCGGAATTTTACGCCTCGTCTAAACGAACACTTCTAAATAGAAGTGGAAGTCAATGGAGAAACGGCTCCGCTGCGGATTAATGCTGCGGAGTGTCTGCAGCGGAATTCAAGTGAAATTCCGCCACGTGTGAACCCAGCCTTACAAGCAGATACATTTAAATTGAGAAAAATGCTCATTTTTATGTATCGAGCAAATTTTGCCAGTAACGTAAAGTCCAATGTGTCACGAGAAAACAATCTCAGAATCGCTTGGATAGGTGAAAGCATTCCGGAGTTATTACCACATAAAGGGAAACATGTCATATTTGAAAAATGAGGCTCTGTCAGGAAGGTCAAAAGTGGCCAAAGAGGGAAGGGGTTAATGAGGGAGCTAATTTGGAGAGGAAGGAAACCCAGGATGAAGTTAAAATACTTGATGGATAGAGGAGAAGAGGGTGGACTGGCAGTACCTGACTTGAGAATATATTTTTTGTCAGGACAGTGGAGAAATATTTTGAGTGGGAAACAATCTCCGTTTATACAAAATATTAGTAAGTCTAGTAGGGGCCATCTTCAGAATATACTTGAGGTAATGGAGTCCGGGCAATTGAGAAATTGTAAGGAGTGCCCAACAATATATATGATGCATGAAATTGGGGTTCAATTAAGAAAAATGTTCATTTAAATGGAGCATTGAGCTTCACTACATTAATTGTCAACTTTAATATATTAGAGGTTAATAAAATAACTGATTGGAGTGGATGGTCCAAATATGGACTCAGGTTGGTTAGACATTTTATTTTCTAATGACAATCTGAAAGATTGGGATACACTGAGAACAGAATAGAATATTCCTTCACATGTAAATATTTTCAATGACATCACGCGGTGATTGTGACTCGGGATAAAACTTTATTCCATTTGGAGTCTTCTGACTCGTTATGGAACTTATATCAATTTGGGAGGGGAAAAGGTTTACTAGAACGGATTTATAAGAAATTAAAATGCGAGTCTAGAGGGGAGGGGAATCAAAGAGGAAGGGGGGAGTGGGAATATCTTTTTGGGATAATAGATGACAATGAATGGAGAAAAATAAGCAGATGCACTGGTAAATTGTAATTGAATAGATCCCATAGAATGACATAATGTTTTATTATACACGGTTTGTATTTAACGCCAAAGAAAATGAAAAGGTTTACGGGAAAATGTGGGATATCAGAGGCAGATTTCTCGCACATGTTTTGGAATTGTCCTATGGTTCACCAATTCTGGGTAAGCTTGGCACAAAATAATACTAAGGAATATAAACATGGAGTTTGGATATTATAATAGCAAAAATAAAAACGTTACATTTGAACAACTATGGGAACCATGGATCAAGAGCATGACAGATGAACAAAGGGTTATGTTCAACTCAAGGATGACAATTGGGTAAAGATGTGAGGGTGCTCGGAGAGCTACGTATGGGAGAGAGCTGAAGGTTTTTTGTTTTTTTTTAAACTAATAATACATATGTATACGCTTAAAATGCACTTTGTTATGTATAAGTAAGGTTTTTGTATTAGGATTAGGTTGGGGGAGGGGTCGGGATTGTTTTTTGTTATATCTATTAATATCTTATCGGAATGAGAATAAAAAAAAAAACAGAATCGCACTCTGTTTCCGCTTATCTGGATTCTGGAGCGGCTGCGAATTTCATCCAACAGGCCTTAGTAGACCGTCTCTATTTGCCCACGACGCCTTTGGAGAAACCTCCAGCTGTCGCTTCTGTGAATGGTCAACCTCTGCTAGACCCAATTATTTCCATTACTGAATCTAGTGAAAACATGCCGTTCATCCATGTGAACACTGCAGCCAATCACTGGTCTCAGCGGTCATGTGCTGTACATGCTAGCGTCACTGCTGAGGTCAATGACTGGCTGCAGTGGTCTTGTGGATGTACGGCATATGTCTAATGTATGAGTGGTGTGTACAGCATGTATCCTATGTGTGAGTGGCCTGTACAGCATGTATCCTATGTGTGAGTGGTGTGTACAGCATGTATCCTGTGTGTGAGTGGGGTGTACAGCATGTGTACTATGTGTGAGTGGTGTGTACATCATGTATCCTATATGAGTGGTGTGTACAGCATGTATCCTATGTGTGAGTAGCGTGTGCAGCGTGTAGCCTATGTGTGAGTGGCGTGTGCAGCATTTATCCTATGTGTGAGTGGCGTATGCAGCATGTATCCTATGTGTGAGTGGCGTGTGCAGCATTTATCCTATGTGTGAGTGGCGTATGCAGCATGTATCCTATGTGTGAGTGGTGTGTACAGCATGTATCCTATGTGTGAGTGGCGTGTGCAGCATGTATCCTATGTGTGAGTGGTGTGTACAGCATGTATCCTATGTGAGTGACGTGTACAGCATGTATCCTATGTGAGTGGTGTGTACAGCATGTATCCTATGTGTGAGTGGCGTGTGCAGCATGTATCCTATGTGTGAGTGACGTGTACAGCATGTATCCTATGTGAGTGACGTGTACAGCATGTATCCTATGTGTGAGTGGCCTGTACAGCATGTATCCTATGTGTGAGTGGTGTGTACAGCATGTATCCTATGTGTGAGTGGTGTGTACAGCATGTATCCTATGTGTGAGTGGCGTTTGCAGCATGTATCCTATGTGTGAGTGGCGTGTGCAGCAGGTATCCTATGTGTGAGTGGTGTGTACAGCATGTATCCTATGTGTGAGTGGCCTGTGCAGCAAGTATCCTATGTGTGAGTGGCGTGTACAGCATGTATCCTATGTGTGAGTGGCGTGTGCAGCATGTATCCTATGTGTGAGTGGTGTGTACAGCATGTATCCTATGTGTGAGTGGCCTGTGCAGCAAGTATCCTATGTGTGAGTGGTGTGTGCAGCGTGTAGCCTATGTGTGAGTGGCGTGTGCAGCATGTATCCTATGTGTGAGTTTCGTGTGCAGCATGTATCCTATGTGTGAGTGGCGTGTGCAGCATGTATCCTATGTGTGAGTGGTGTGTACAGCATGTATCCTATGTGTGAGTGGTGTGTACAGCATGTGTCCTATGTGTGAGTGGCCTGTACAGCATGTATCCTATGTGTGAGTGGCGTGTACAGCATGTATCCTATGTGTGAGTTGCGTGTACAGCATGTATCCTATGTGTGAGTGGCATGTACAGCATGTGTCCTTTGTGTGAGTAGCGTGTACAGCATATATCCTATGTGTGAGTGGCGTGTACAGCGTGTATCCTATGTGTGAGTGGCGTGTGCAGCATGTATCCTATGTGTGAGTGGTGTGTACAGCATGTATCCTATGTGTGAGTGGTGTGTACAGCATGTATCCTATGTGTGAGTGGTGTGTACAGCATGTATCCTATGTCTGAGTGGTGTGTGCAGCATGTATCCTATGTGTGAGTGGAGTGTGCAGCATGTATCCTATGTGTGAGTGGCGTGTACAGCATGTGTCCTATATGTAAGTGGTGTGTACAGCATTTATCCTATGTGTGAGTGGTGTGTGGTGTGAGTGGAGTGTACAGCATGTATGCTGTGTGAGTGGCGTGTACAGCATGTGTCCTATATGTAAGTGGTGTGTACAGCATTTATCCTATGTGTGAGTGGTGTGTGGTGTGAGTGGAGTGTACAGCATGTGTCCTATGTGTGAGTGGTGTGTGCAGCATGTGTCCTATGTGTGAGTGGCGTGTGCAGCGTGTATCCTATGTGTGAGTGGCATGTACAGCATGTATCCTATGTGTGAGTGGCATGTACAGCATGTATCCTATGTGTGAGTGGCGTATACAGCATGTCTACTATGTGTGAGTGGCGAGTGCAGCGTGTATCCTATGTGTGAGTGGCATGTACAGCATGTATCCTATGTGTGAGTAGCGTGTACAGCATGTGTACTATGTGTGAGTGGCGTGTACAGCATGTATCCTGAGTGAGTGGCGTGTACAGCAGGTATCCTATGTGTGAGTGGCGTGTACAGCATGTATCCTATGTGTGAGTGACGTGTGCAGCATGTATCCTATGTGTGAGTGGCCTGTACAGCATGTATCCTATGTGTGAGTGGTGTGTACAGCATGTATCCTATGTGTGAGTGGTGTGTACAGCATGTATCCTATGTGTGAGTGGCGTTTGCAGCATGTATCCTATGTGTGAGTGGCGTGTGCAGCAGGTATCCTATGTGTGAGTGGTGTGTACAGCATGTATCCTATGTGTGAGTGGCCTGTGCAGCAAGTATCCTATGTGTGAGTGGCGTGTACAGCATGTATCCTATGTGTGAGTGGCGTGTGCAGCATGTATCCTATGTGTGAGTGGTGTGTACAGCATGTATCCTATGTGTGAGTGGCCTGTGCAGCAAGTATCCTATGTGTGAGTGGTGTGTGCAGCGTGTAGCCTATGTGTGAGTGGCGTGTGCAGCATGTATCCTATGTGTGAGTTTCGTGTGCAGCATGTATCCTATGTGTGAGTGGCGTGTGCAGCATGTATCCTATGTGTGAGTGGTGTGTACAGCATGTATCCTATGTGTGAGTGGCGTATACAGCATGTGTCCTATGTGTGAGTGGCCTGTACAGCATGTATCCTATGTGTGAGTGGCGTGTACAGCATGTATCCTATGTGTGAGTTGCGTGTACAGCATGTATCCTATGTGTGAGTGGCATGTACAGCATGTGTCCTTTGTGTGAGTAGCGTGTACAGCATATATCCTATGTGTGAGTGGCGTGTACAGCGTGTATCCTATGTGTGAGTGGCGTGTGCAGCATGTATCCTATGTGTGAGTGGTGTGTACAGCATGTATCCTATGTGTGAGTGGCGTGTACAGCATGTATCCTATGTGTGAGTGGTGTGTACAGCATGTATCCTATGTGTGAGTGGTGTGTACAGCATGTATCCTATGTCTGAGTGGTGTGTGCAGCATGTATCCTATGTGTGAGTGGAGTGTGCAGCATGTATCCTATGTGTGAGTGGCGTGTACAGCATGTGTCCTATATGTAAGTGGTGTGTACAGCATTTATCCTATGTGTGAGTGGTGTGTGGTGTGAGTGGAGTGTACAGCATGTATGCTGTGTGAGTGGCGTGTACAGCATGTGTCCTATATGTAAGTGGTGTGTACAGCATTTATCCTATGTGTGAGTGGTGTGTGGTGTGAGTGGAGTGTACAGCATGTGTCCTATGTGTGAGTGGTGTGTGCAGCATGTGTCCTATGTGTGAGTGGCGTGTGCAGCGTGTATCCTATGTGTGAGTGGCATGTACAGCATGTATCCTATGTGTGAGTGGCATGTACAGCATGTATCCTATGTGTGAGTGGCGTATACAGCATGTCTACTATGTGTGAGTGGCGAGTGCAGCGTGTATCCTATGTGTGAGTGGCATGTACAGCATGTATCCTATGTGTGAGTAGCGTGTACAGCATGTGTACTATGTGTGAGTGGCGTGTACAGCATGTATCCTGAGTGAGTGGCGTGTACAGCAGGTATCCTATGTGTGAGTGGCGTGTACAGCATGTATCCTATGTGTGAGTGGCGTGTGCAGCATGTATCCTATGTGTGAGTGGCGTATGCAGCATGTATCCTATGTGTGAGTGGCCTGTACAGCATGTATCCTATGTGTGAGTGGCGTGTACAGCATGTATCCTCTGTGTGAGTGGCGTGTACAGCATGTATCCTATGTGTGAGTTGCGTGTACAGCATGTATCCTATGTGTGAGTAGCGTGTACAGCATGTGTACTATGTGTGAGTGGCGTGTACAGCATGTATCCTGAGTGAGTGGCGTGTACAGCATGTATCCTATGTGTGAGTGGCGTATGCAGCATGTATCCTATGTGTGAGTGGCCTGTACAGCATGTATCCTATGTGTGAGTGGCGTGTACAGCATGTATTCTATGTGTGAGTGGTGTGTACAGCATGTATCCTATGTGTGAGTGGTGTGTACAGCATGTATCCTGTGTGAGCGGCGTGTACAGCATGTGCCCTATATGTAAGTGGTGTGTACAGTATTTATCCTATGTGTGAGTGCAGTGTGGTGTGAGTGGCGTGTACAGCATGTATCCTATGTGTGAGTGGCGTGTACAGCATTTATCCTAAGTGTGAGTGGCATGTACAGCATGTATTCTATGTGTGAGTGGTGTGTACAGCATGTGTCCTATGTGTGAGTGGCGTGTACAGCATGTATCCTATGTGTGAGTGGCGTGTACAGCATGTATTCTATGTGTGAGTGGTGTGTACAGCATGTGTACTATGTGTGAGTGGCGTGTACAGCATGTGTCCTATGTGTGAGTGGCGTGTGCAGCAAGTATCCTATGTGTGAGTGGCGTGTACAGCATGTATCCTATGTGTGAGTGGTGTGTACAGCATGTGTCCTATTTTTGAGTGGCATGTACAGCATGTTTCCTATGTGTGAGTGGTGTGTGCAGCAAGTATCCTATGTGTGAGTAGCGTGTGCAGCGTGTAGCCTATGTGTGAGTGGCCTGTGCAGCAAGTATCCTATGTGTGAGTGGCGTGTGCAGCATGTATCCTATGTGTGAGTGGTGTGTACAGCATGTATCCTATGTGTGAGTGGCGTGTACAGCATGTATCCTATGTGTGAGTGGCGTATAAAGCATGTGTACTATGTGTGAGTGGCGTGTACAGCATGTATCCTATGTGTGAGTGGTGTGTACAGCATGTATCCTATGTGTGAGTGGAGTGTGCAGCATGTATCCTGAGTGAGTGGCGTGTACAGCATGTGTCCTATATGTAAGTGGTGTGTACAGCATTTATCCTATGTGTGAGTGGTGTGTGCAGCATGTATCCTATGTGTGAGTGGCGTGTGGTGTGAGTGGAGTGTACAGCATGTGTACTATGTGTGAGTGGCGTGTACAGCATTTATCCTATGTGTGAGTGGCGTGTACAGCTTGTGTCCTATATGTGAGTGACATGTACAGCTTGTGTCCTATGTGTGAGTGGCGTGTGCAGCATGTATCCTATGTGTGAGTGGCATGTACAGATTGTGTCCTATGTGTGAGTGGCGTGTGCAGCATGTACCCTACGTGTGAGTGGCGTGTGCAGCATGTATCCTATGTGTGAGTGGCGTGTGCAGCATGTATCCTATGTGTGAGTGGAGTGTGCAGCATGTATCCTGTGTGAGTGGCGTGTACAGCATGTGTCCTATATGTAAGTGGTGTGTACAGCATTTATCCTATGTGTGAGTGGCGTGTGCAGCATGTATCCTATGTGTGAGTGGTGTGTACAGCATTTATCCTATGTGTGAGTGGTGTGTACAGCATTTATCCTATGTGTGAGTGGCATGTACAGCATGTATCCTATGTGTGAGTGGAGTGTACAGCATGTGTCCTATGTGTGAGTGGCGTGTGCAGCATGTATCCTATGTGTAAGTGGCGTGAGCAGCATGTATCCTATGTGTGAGTGGTGTGTGCAGCATGTGTCCTATGTGTGAGTGGCGTGTGCAGCGTGTATCCTATGTGTGAGTGGCATGTACAGCATGTATCCTATGTGTGAGTGGTGTGTGCAGCATGTATCCTATGTGTGAGTGGTGTGTACAGCATTTATCCTATGTGTGAGTGGCATGTACAGCATGTATCCTATGTGTGAGTGGAGTGTACAGCATGTGTCCTATGTGTGAGTGGCGTGTGCAGCATGTATCCTATGTGTGAGTGGCGTGAGCAGCATGTATCCTATGTGTAAGTGGTGTGTGCAGCATGTGTCCTATGTGTGAGTGGCGTGTGCAGCGTGTATCCTATGTGTGAGTGGCATGTACAGCATGTATCCTATGTGTGAGTGGCATGTACAGCATGTATCCTATGTGTGAGTGGCGTATACAGCATGTGTACTATGTGTGAGTGGCGTGTGCAGCGTGTATCCTATGTGAGAGTGGCATGTACAGCATGTATCCTATGTGTGAGTAGCGTGTACAGCATGTGTACTATGTGTGAGTGGCGTGTACAGCATGTATCCTGAGTGAGTGGCGTGTACAGCATCTATCCTATGTGTGAGTGGCCTGTACAGCATGTATCCTATGTGTGAGTGGTGTGTACAGCATGTATCCTATGTGTGAGTTGCGTGTACAGCATGTATCCTACGTGTGAGTGGCGTGTGCAGCATGTATCCTATGTGTGAGTGGTGTGTGCAGCATGTATCCTATGTGTGAGTGGAGTGTACAGCATTTATCCTATGTGTGAGTGGCATGTACAGCATGTATCCTATGTGTGAGTGGAGTGTACAGCATGTGTCCTATGTGTGAGTGGCGTGTGCAGCATGTATCCTATGTGTGAGTGGCGTGAGCAGCATGTATCCTATGTGTAAGTGGTGTGTGCAGCATGTGTCCTATGTGTGAGTGGCGTGTGCAGCGTGTATCCTATGTGTGAGTGGCATGTACAGCATGTATCCTATGTGTGAGTGGTGTGTGCAGCATGTATCCTATGTGTGAGTGGAGTGTACAGCATTTATCCTATGTGTGAGTGGCATGTACAGCATGTATCCTATGTGTGAGTGGAGTGTACAGCATGTGTCCTATGTGTGAGTGGCGTGTGCAGCATGTATCCTATGTGTGAGTGGCGTGAGCAGCATGTATCCTATGTGTAAGTGGTGTGTGCAGCATGTGTCCTATGTGTGAGTGGCGTGTGCAGCGTGTATCCTATGTGTGAGTGGCATGTACAGCATGTATCCTATGTGTGAGTGGCATGTACAGCATGTATCCTATGTGTGAGTGGCGTATACAGCATGTGTACTATGTGTGAGTGGCGTGTGCAGCGTGTATCCTATGTGAGAGTGGCATGTACAGCATGTATCCTATGTGTGAGTAGCGTGTACAGCATGTGTACTATGTGTGAGTGGCGTGTACAGCATGTATCCTGAGTGAGTGGCGTGTACAGCATCTATCCTATGTGTGAGTGGCCTGTACAGCATGTATCCTATGTGTGAGTGGTGTGTACAGCATGTATCCTATGTGTGAGTTGCGTGTACAGCATGTATCCTACGTGTGAGTGGCGTGTGCAGCATGTATCCTATGTGTGAGTGGTGTGTGCAGCATGTATCCTATGTGTGAGTGGCGTGTGCAGCATGTATCCTATGTGTGAGTGGCGTGTACAGCATGTATCCTATGTGTGAGTGGTGTGTGCAGCATGTATCCTATGTGTGAGTGGAGTGTACAGCATGTGTCCTATGTGTGAGTGGTGTGTGAAGCATGTATCCTATGTGTGAGTTGCGTGTACAGCATGTATCCTATGTGTGAGTGGCGTGTACAGCATGTATCCTATGTGTGAGTGGCGTGTGCAGCATGTATCCTATGTGTGAGTGGCGTGTACAGCATGTATCCTATGTGTGAGTGGCGTGTACAGCATGTGTCCTATTTTTGAGTGGCATGTACAGCATGTTTCCTATGTGTGAGTGGTGTGTGCAGCAAGTATCCTATGTGTGAGTAGCGTGTGCAGCGTGTAGCCTATGTGTGAGTGGCCTGTGCAGCAAGTATCCTATGTGTGAGTGGCGTGTGCAGCATGTATCCTATGTGTGAGTGGTGTGTACAGCATGTATCCTATGTGTGAGTGGCATGTACAGCATGTATCCTATGTGTGAGTGGCGTATACAGCATGTGTACTATGTGTGAGTGGCGTGTGCAGCGTGTATCCTATGTGTGAGTGGCATGTACAGCATGTATCCTATGTGTGAGTAGCGTGTACAGCATGTGTACTATGTGTGAGTGGCGTGTACAGCATGTATCCTGAGTGAGTGGCGTGTACAGCAGGTATCCTATGTGTGAGTGCCGTGTACAGCATGTATCCTATGTGTGAGTGGCGTGTGCAGCATGTATCCTATGTGTGAGTGGCGTATGCAGCATGTATCCTATGTGTGAGTGGCCTGTACAGCATGTATCCTATGTGTGAGTGGCATGTACAGCATGTATCCTGTGTGTGAGTGGCGTGTACAGCATGTATCCTATGTGTGAGTAGCGTGTACAGCATATATCTTATGTGTGAGTGGCGTGTACAGCATGTATCCTATGTGTGAGTGGCGTGTGCAGCATGTATCCTATGTGTGAGTGGCGTGTGCAGCAAGTATCCTATGTGTGAGTAGCGTGTGCAGCGTGTAGCCTATGTGTGAGTGGCCTGTGCAGCAAGTATCCTATGTGTGAGTGGCGTGTGCAGCATGTATCCTATGTGTGAGTGGTGTGTACAGCATGTATCCTATGTGTGAGTGGCGTGTACAGCATGTATCCTATGTGTGAGTGGCGTATACAGCATGTGTACTATGTGTGAGTGGCGTGTACAGCATGTATCCTATGTGTGAGTGGTGTGTACAGCATGTATCCTATGTGTGAGTGGTGTGTGAAGCATGTATCCTATGTGTGAGTGGAGTGTGCAGCATGTATCCTGAGTGAGTGGCGTGTACAGCATGTGTCCTATATGTAAGTGGTGTGTACAGCATTTATCCTATGTGTGAGTGGTGTGTGCAGCATGTATCCTATGTGTGAGTGGCGTGTGGTTTGAGTAGAGTGTACAGCATGTGTACTATGTGTGAGTGGCGTGTACAGCATTTATCCTATGTGTGAGTGGCGTGTACAGCTTGTGTCCTATGTGTGAGTGACATGTACAGCTTGTGTCCTATGTGTGAGTGGCGTGTGCAGCATGTATCCTATGTGTGAGTGGCGTGTGCAGCATGTATCCTATGTGTGAGTGGCGTGTGCAGCATGTATCCTATGTGTGAGTGGCGTGTGCAGCATGTATCCTATGTGTGAGTGGAGTGTGCAGCATGTATCCTGTGTGAGTGGCGTGTACAGCATGTGTCCTATATATAAGTGGTGTGTACAGCATTTATCCTATGTGTGAGTGGCGTGTGGTGTGAGTGGAGTGTACAGCATGTGTCCTATGTGTGAGTGGCGTGTGCAGCATGTATCCTATGTGTGAGTGGCGTGAGCAGCATGTATCCTATGTGTGAGTGGTGTGTGCAGCATGTGTCCTATGTGTGAGTGGCGTGTGCAGCGTGTATCCTATGTGTGAGTGGCATGTACAGCATGTATCCTATGTGTGAGTGGCATGTACAGCATGTATCCTATGTGTGAGTGGCGTATACAGCATGTGTACTATGTGTGAGTGGCGTGTGCAGCGTGTATCCTATGTGTGAGTGGCATGTACAGCATGTATCCTATGTGTGAGTAGCGTGTACAGCATGTGTACTATGTGTGAGTGGCGTGTACAGCATGTATCCTGAGTGAGTGGCGTGTACAGCAGGTATCCTATATGTGAGTGTCGTGTACATCATGTATCCTATGTGTGAGTGGCGTGTGCAGCATGTATCCTATGTGTGAGTGGCGTATGCAGCATGTGTCCTATGTGTGAGTGGCCTGTACAGCATGTATCCTATGTGTGAGTGGCGTGTACAGCATGTATCCTATGTGTGAGTGGCGTGTACAGCATGTATCCTATGTGTGAGTTGCGTGTACAGCATGTATCCTATGTGTGAGTAGCGTGTACAGCATATATCTTATGTGGTATCCTATGTGTGAGTGGCCTGTGCAGCAAGTATCCTATGTGTGAGTGGCGTGTGCAGCGTGTAGCCTATGTGTGAGTGTCATGTACAGCATGTATCCTATGTGTGAGTGGCGTATACAGCATGTGTACTATGTGTTAGTGGCGTGTACAGCATGTATCCTATGTGTGAGTGGTTTGTACAGCATGTATCCTATGTGTGAGTGGTGTGTACAGCATGTATCCTATGTGTGAGTGGTGTGTACAGCATGTATCCTATGTGTGAGTGGTGTGTACAGCATGTATCCTATGTGTGAGTGGAGTGTGCAGCATGTATCCTGTGTGAGTGGCGTGTACAGCATGTGTCCTATATGTAAGTGGTGTGTATAGCATTTATCCTATGTGTGAGTGGCGTGTGGTGTGAGTGGAGTGTACAGCATGTGTACTATGTGTGAGTGGCGTGTACAGCATTTATCCTATGTGTGAGTGGCATGTACAGCTTGTGTCCTATGTGTAAGTGGCGTGTGCAGCATGTATCCTATGTGTGAGTGGCGTGTGCAGCATGTATCCTATGTGTGAGTGGTGCGTGCAGCATGTGTCCTATGTGTGAGTGGCGTGTGCAGCATGTATCCTATGTGTGAGTGGTGTGTGCAGCATGTGTCCTATGTGTGAGTGGCGTGTGCAGCGTGTATCCTATTTGTGAGTGGCATGTACAGCATGTATCCTATGTGTGAGTAGCGTGTACAGCATGTGTACTATGTGTTAGTGGCGTGTACAGCATGTATCCTGAGTGAGTGGCGTGTACAGCATATATCCTATGTGTGAGTGGCGTATGCAGCATGTATCCTATGTGTGAGTGGCCTGTACAGCATGTATCCAATGTGTGAGTGGCGTGTACAGCATGTATCCTATGTGTGAGTGGCGTGTACAGCATGTATCCTATGTGTGAGTGGCGTGTACAGCATGTATCCTATGTGTGAGTGGATTGTACAGCATGTATCCTATGTGTGAGTGGCGTGTACAGCATGTATTCTATGTGTGAGTGGTGTGTACAGCATGTTTCCTATGTGTGAGTGGTGTGTGCAGCAAGTATCCTATGTGTGAGTGGCGTGTGCAGCGTGTAGCCTATGTGTGAGTGGCCTGTGCAGCAAGTATCCTATGTGTGAGTGGCGTGTGCAGCATGTATCCTATGTGTGAGTGGTGTGTACAGCATGTATCCTATGTGTGAGTGGCGTGTACAGCATGTATCCTATGTGTGAGTGGCGTATACAGCATGTGTACTATGTGTGAGTGGCGTGTACAGCATGTATCCTATGTGTGAGTGGTGTGTACAGCATGTATCCTATGTGTGAGTGGTGTGTGCAGCATGTATCCTATGTGTGAGTGGAGTGTGCAGCATGTATCCTGAGTGAGTGGCGTGTACAGCATGTGTCCTATATGTAAGTGGTGTGTACAGCATTTATCCTATGTGTGAGTGGCGTGTGGTGTGAGTGGAGTGTACAGCATGTGTACTATGTGTGAGTGGCGTGTACAGCATTTATCCTATGTGTGAGTGGCGTGTACAGCTTGTGTCCTATGTGTGAGTGGCGTGTGCAGCATGTATCCTATGTGTGAGTGGCATGTACAGCATGTATCCTATGTGTGAGTAGCGTGTACAGCATGTGTACTATGTGTGAGTGGCGTGTACAGCATGTATCCTGAGTGAGTGGCGTGTACAGCATGTATCCTATGTGTGAGTTGCGTATGCAGCATGTATCCTATGTGTGAGTGGCGTGTGCAGCATGTATCCTATGTGTGAGTGGTGTGTACATCATGTATCCTATGTGTGAGTGGCCTGTACAGCATGTATCCTATGTGTGAGTGGTGTGTACAGCATGTATCCTATGTGTGAGTGGTGTGTGCAGCATGTATCCTGTGTGAGTGGCGTGTACAACATGTGTCCTATATGTAAGTGGTGTGTACAGTATTTATCCTATGTGTGAGTGGCGTGTGGTGTGAGTGGCGTGTACAGCATGTATCCTATGTGTGAGTGGCGAGTACAGCATGTATCCTATGTGTGACTGGCGTGTACAGCATGTATCCTATGTGTGAGTGGCGTATGCAGCATGTATCCTATGTGTGAGTGGTGTGTACATCATGTATCCTATGTGTGAGTGGTGTGTACAGCATGTATCCGATGTGTGAGTGGCCTGTACAGCATGTATCCTATGTGTGAGTGGTGTGTACAGCATGTATCCTATGTGTGAGTGGCGTGTACAGCATGTATCCTATGTGTGAGTGGCGTGTACAGCATGTATCCTGAGTGAGTGGCGTGTACAGCATGTATCCTGTGTGAGTGGCGTGTACAACATGTGTCCTATATGTAAGTGGTGTGTACAGTATTTATCCTATGTGTGAGTGGCGTGTGGTGTGAGTGGCGTAAACAGCATGTATCCTATGTGTGAGTGGCATGTACAGCTTGTGTCCTATGTGTGAGTGGCGTGTGCAGCATGTATCCTATGTGTGAGTGGCGTGTGCAGCATGTATCCTATGTGTGAGTGGTGTGCACAGCATGTATCCTATGTGTGAATGGCGCATGCAGCATGTATCCTATGTGTGAGTGGTGTGTGCAGCATGTGTCCTATGTGTGAGTGGCGTGTGCAGCGTGTATCCTATGTGTGAGTGGCATGTACAGCATGTATCCTATTTGTGAGTAGCGTGTACAGCATGTGTACTATGTGTGAGTGGCGTGTACAGCATGTATCCTATGTGTGAGTGGCGTGTACAGCATGTATCCTGAGTGAGTGGCGTGTACAGCATGTATCCTATGTGTGAGTGGCGTATGCAGCATGTATCCTATGTGTGAGTGGCCTGTACAGCATGTATCCTATGTGTGAGTGGCGTGTGCAGCAGGTATCTTATGTGTGAGTGACATGTACAACATGTATCCTATGTGTGAGTGGCGTGTGCAGCAAGTATCCTATGTGTGAGTGGCCTGTGCAGCAAGTATCCTATGTGTGAGTGGCGTGTGCAGCGTGTAGCCTATGTGTGAGTGGCATGTACAGCATGTATCCTATGTGTGAGTGGCGTGTGCAGCATGTATCCTATGTGTGAGTGGTGTGTGCAGCATGTGTCCTATGTGTGAGTGGTGTGTACAGCATGTATCCTATGTGTGAGTGGTGTGTACAGCATGTATCCTATGTGTGAGTGGCGTGTGCAGCATGTATCCTATGTGTGAGTGGTGTGTGCAGCATGTGTCCTATGTGTGAGTGGTGTGTACAGCATGTATCCTATGTGTGAGTGGTGTGTGCAGCGTGTAGCCTATGTGTGAGTGGCGTGTGCAGCATGTATCCTATGTGTGAGTGGCGTGTGCAGCATGTATCCTATGTGTGAGTGGAGTGTGCAGCATGTATCCTATGTGTGAGTGGTGTGTATAGCATGTATCCTATGTGTGAGTGGTGTGTACAGCATGTATCCTATGTGTGAGTGGTGTGTGCAGCATGTATCCTATGTGTGAGTGGAGTGTGCAGCATGTATCCTGTGTGAGTGGCGTGTACAGCATGTGTCCTATATGTAAGTGGTGTGTATAGCATTTATCCTATGTGTGAGTGGCGTGTGGTGTGAGTGGAGTGTACAGCATGTGTACTATGTGTGAGTGGCGTGTACAGCATTTATCCTATGTGTGAGTGGCATGTACAGCTTGTGTCCTATGTGTAAGTGGCGTGTGCAGCATGTATCCTATGTGTGAGTGGCGTGTGCAGCATGTATCCTATGTGTGAGTGGTGTGTGCAGCGTGTATCCTATGTGTGAGTGGTGTGTACAGCATGTATCCTATGTGTGAGTGGCGTGTGCAGCATGTATCCTATGTGTGAGTGGTGTGTGCAGCATGTGTCCTATGTGTGAGTGGTGTGTGCAGCATGTGTCCTATGTGTGAGTGGCGTGTGCAGCATGTATCCTATGTGTGAGTGGTGTGTGCAGCATGTGTCCTATGTGTGAGTGGCGTGTGCAGCGTGTATCCTATGTGTGAGTGGCATGTACAGCATGTATCCTATGTGTGAGTAGCGTGTACAGCATGTGTACTATGTGTGAGTGGCGTGTACTGCATGTATCCTGAGTGAGTGGCGTGTACAGCATGTATCCTATGTGTGAGTGGCGTATGCAGCATGTATCCTATGTGTGAGTGGCCTGTACAGCATGTATCCTATGTGTGAGTGGCGTGTACAGCATGTATTCTATGTGTGAGTGGTGTGTACAGCATGTATCCTATGTGTGAGTGGTGTGTGCAGCATGTATCCTGTGTGAGTGGCGTGTACAGCATGTGTCCTATATGTAAGTGGTGTGTACAGTATTTATCCTATGTGTGAGTGGCGTGTGGTGTGAGTGGCGTGTACAGCATGTATCCTATGTGTGAGTGGCGTGTACAGCATTTATCCTATGTGTGAGTGGCATGTACAGCATGTATTCTATGTGTGAGTGGTGTGTACAGCATGTGTACTATGTGTGAGTGGCGTGTACAGCATGTGTCCTATGTGTGAGTGGCGTGTGCAGCAAGTATCCTATGTGTGAGTGGTGTGTGCAGCAAGTATCCTATGTGTGAGTGGCGTGTGCAGCGTGTAGCCTATGTGTGAGTGGCCTGTGCAGCAAGTATCCTATGTGTGAGTGGCGTGTGCAGCATGTATCCTATGTGTGAGTGGTGTGTACAGCATGTATCCTATGTGTGAGTGGCGTGTACAGCATGTATCCTATGTGTGAGTGGCGTATACAGCATGTGTACTATGTGTGAGTGGCGTGTACAGCATGTATCCTATGTGTGAGTGGTGTGTACAGCATGTATCCTATGTGTGAGTGGTGTGTGCAGCATGTATCCTATGTGTGAGTGGCATATACAGCATGTGTACTATGTGTGAGTGGCGTGTACAGCATGTATCCTATGTGTGAGTGGCGTGTACAGCATGTATCCTATGTGTGAGTGGAGTGTGCAGCATGTATCCTGAGTGAGTGGCGTGTACAGCATGTGTCCTATATGTAAGTGGTGTGTACAGCATTTATCCTATGTGTGAGTGGCGTGTGGTGTGAGTGGAGTGTACAGCATGTGTACTATGTGTGAGTGGCGTGTGCAGCATGTATCCTACGTGTGAGTGGTGTGTGCAGCATGTGTCCTATGTGTGAGTGGCGTGTGCAGCGTGTATCCTATGTGTGAGTGGTGTGTGCAGCATGTATCCTATGTGTGAGTGGCATGTATAGCATGTATCCTATGTGTGAGTGGCGTGTGCAGCGTGTATCCTATGTGTGAGTGGCATGTACAGCATGTATCCTATGTGTGAGTGGCTTGTGCAGCATGTATCCTATGTGTGAGTGGTGTGTGTAGAGTGTATCCTATGTGTGAGTAGCGTGTACAGCATGTGTACTATGTGTGAGTGGCGTGTACAGCATGTATCCTGAGTGAGTGGCGTGTACAGCATGTATCCTATGTGTGAGTGGCGTGTACAGCATGTGTCCTATTTTTGAGTGGCATGTACAGCATGTTTCCTATGTGTGAGTGGTGTGTGCAGCATGTATCCTATGTGCAGGGGCGTAGCTAGGGGGGGCAGGTGAGGCATGTGCCCCGGGCGCAACTAAGTTATAGGGAAGGGGGGGGGCGCCGCAGAGCAGCTGATCGCTGCTGATAGGCGCCCTGTATGTCGGACACCTGCAGCAGCTTTAGGAAGAGCCAGGAAATCACGCAGCGTCGTTCTGACTGAGGTCTGTGACGACCAGGGAGTGGACCAGTCCAATCACCCTACCTGTCACTTGACCTCACGTCAGTGACATGAGGTCAGATGACTCAGGTCAGGGGACTGGACCGGTCCACTCCCTTGTTGCACCCTCCCAGCATGTAGGGGGTGCCACTGGGCTCTGCCTCTACTCTGTGCTCTGCTGTTACACACACGGAGTAAATAACAGCCGAGAAGCAGAGGAGGAAGCTCCTGTCCTGAAAGAAACTTGTGAGCCTGTCAGCAAGGATACATGGTGAGTGTCTGTGTGTATATGTGTGTGTAGTGTGTATACAGTATGTGTCTGTGTTTGTATGTGTATATGTTACAGTGTGTGTGTGTGTGTGTGTGTGTGTGTGTGTGTGTGTATGTGTGTGTGTGCGTGTGCGTGTCTGTCTCTGTGTCTCTGCATGTGTTTGTCTCTTACATCTACTATATTATCTGTACTCAGAGAGTTATCACTGTGTTATCTGTGGTGTTACATAGGACTGCAGGTAACATCTACTACATTATCTGTACTCAGAGAGTTATCACTGTGTTATCTGTGGTGTTACATAGGACTGCAGGTAACATCTACTACATTATCTGTACTCAGGGAGTTATCACTGTGTTATCTGTGGTGTTACATAGGACTGCAGGTAACATCTACTACATTATCTGTACTCAGAGAGTTATCACTGTGTTATCTGTGGTGTTACATAGGACTGCAGGTAACATATACTACATTATCTGTACTCAGAGAGTTATCACTGTGTTATCTGTGGTGGTACATAGGACTGCAGGTAACACTACTACATTATCTGTACTCCGTTATTACTGTGTTATCTGTGGTGTTACATAGGACTACAGGTAACATCTACTGCATTATCTGTACTCAGAGAGCTATCACTGTATTATCAGAGGTGTTACATAGGACTGCAGGTAACATCTACTACATTATCTGTACTCAGAGAGTTATCACTGTGTTATCTGTGGTGTTACATAGGACTGCAGGTAACACAACTACATTATCTGTACTCAGAGAGCTATCACTGTATTATCAGAGGTGTTACATAGGGCTGCACGTGAAATCTACAACAATATCTGTACTGGGTATATATGGGTCTGGAAAAAAGGGGACAAAAGTAGATGGTCCAGCGCAGTCAAGTTTAAAACAGAACGTAGTTCCAATTTTATTTGGATGGTCAAAACAAGATCATTCCCGAATGCAAGGGTGAAAATGTAGGTAAGGTGCCTACGCGTTTCAGACGTATACCACGTCCTTCCTCATGGCTTTAATGCTAACAACTAAATGTCAGAACGAGGTTTATATCCGGTTGCCAACAGGTGAAAATTAGTGATGTCACAGAAAAGTGGTGCTGTCCAGCATAGTAGTGCTGAACTAGGGAGACGCCTATAGGGCATCAGCATTCTGTGAATAAAAGCTATCCAGCACGGTGGAGCTGTCCAGCAGAAGTGGGTGGAGCTGTCCAGCAGAAGTGGGTGGAGCTGTCCAGCAGAAGTGGGTGGAGCTGTCCAGCAGAAGTGGGTGGAGCTGTCCAGCAGAAGTGGGTGGAGCTGTCCAGCAGAAGTGGTGCTGAAACAGAGAGACGGTGATAGGACATCACTGATCCACTAGTAAGTTGTGTGCTTACAGCATTGGTTGATGGCTAGTAATAAATAATAAGATGAGGGATAATAATGATCCAAATCTATCCTAGAGTAGTGGATAGAATATTAATGCTAATTTCTGTTTATTAGGCTGTCGGATATGAACCTCTGAAATACTCACATCGAAAAATTAAAACATAATTAGACGCTAAAAAATACATGATATTAAACAGTTTAAGACAATACATGGACTGGAAAGAAGGGGAATTATGTATTGGTCTTCAAGGATAATTAGTATTGGAAAATTTGTTTTCCTTTGTATACTAGACCGTCAAACGGGAAATCTGGTGGGGGAAGGACCCGTTGATATGGATAATTAGGTGTCATCTTTAAAAACTATGAACATTAACAAGTATTATTAATTATTAGGCCATATTAAATTCTGCCGATCATTTCATAGATTCTTTTACTATTAGTGGAACATTAATTCTTTTTTTAGGTTCAGACATATAGACATTCCAGGTGTTGATATGTGTCCCCAACATAGGCATACTCAGTGAGGACGTGCCCGTCCCACAGTGAGTGAGTATGTACGTGTAGGCGGGCATATATTTACAGCCTGTAGTCACCCCATTTACATGTGGACCTTTCTCGTGTTTATGGAGGGGTAGTGAGAGATGCTGTTTGAGCATGAATCTCTATATGTACATATACCTATGGTTTGGGGGGGGGAATATTTTTGTATGTTTGGTTATTTTTCACTTTGTTTGTGTGATTGGGTAGTGTGTAGGAACCCTTAGGGACAGGTAAGGTACACACAAACCCTTGTAGGTATTTGCCACCTCAACCTGAGAACTGGTATGGTCAATATGATGATGGATTGAATGTTAGAGGGGAAATGGAAGGCAATACTCCACCCCACAGTAGAATCCTTGGTACCAAGACCTCACCTCCTCCTCGGGGATGATAACCTGCCATGATAAAGACCTGGATATCGGCCCACAAAGATTGTTTCGTCTTCAATCAAGATGCTGGGAAAAGTTGGAAAAGTAATGGATCACGTACAAAAGGTTGTTGAAAGGCGGGCTAAGCCATTCCAAGGCTGACCATATGAGGGCACAAGTAGCCTTACACGGGTCGGCATGTTAAAATTGGATCGGCCACTGGAAAGACCTGCTGACGCCACTCAAGAGGAAGAAACTCCAAGCAAGAAAGAACAAGAAATCTGCGGTTCATGGACTTTGAGGTTTTCATATGAGCTTTGTTCGTTTGATGAGCTTTGAGGCTTCATTCTATGGACTGTGAGTTTATTTCAACCCCGTTCTATGGACTATGAAGGTTTCTTCGTTCTATGGACTATGAAGGTTTAATTTCAACTTCGTCTGATGAGCTTCGAGGCTTCGTTCTATGGACTGTGAGTTTTATCTCAACTTCGTTCTATGGACTAGGAGATTTAATTTCATCTTCATTCTGTGAACTTTGAGGTTTCGTTTCTTTGGACACTAGACTCCAGAGTCAGAGGACTGGCGGGAAGGTGTCCTTGAGGAGATAGCTGATGTCGAGTATCTAGGTCCAATAGTATACTTCCTTCCATCTCAGACCATTACCAGTAACCAGGGAGGTTGAGGGGGTAAATAGAACCCCACAAACACTTCTGCTGGATCTTTTTTGTTTTTCTGTATATATATATATATATATAATGTGTGTATAAAACATATAACATATAATGTATCATGAGCCAGGGCTGTAACAACAACAGCCCTGGTCATGGATGCGGTTCTAAGCAAAGCAGGACAATTAGCATGGCCCTGCTTTATTTGGAAACCATGGAGACAAGGGATAGTTATCCCCTGTCTCCATTTCAAGTCTCCCGCACGCACGGACTGTCTCGTGCGGGCGCTCATGAGTCGGCTGGTGATACATTATCACCATGCCGACCCATGCTAGCCAGGGGCAAGCGCCACATCCCCCGCTACGAGCGTACCGACAGGGTTAAATAGCCCTGCGTCGGTACGCTCAGGAGCCAAAGCTAGCTGGAGCTAGCTGAAGATGACCTCACCACCCGCTGGGACCTGCATGCCTGCCTGCCTCCCACACCACCAGGAACTGGCTCACCTCCCCTGTCCTGTCTCTCTAACGACCTGCTATGGCTCCTGCTTCTGCCACCAACGCTAAGTATGTCTGAATAGAGTCAGTTTCAGCTCCTCGGAACCTGATTCAATTGAAGGATTTAATGAAGCCTCAGATAGTGATAACTCTAGGAACCTATACTCCGAAAGATACCAACCAGTCAGCAAACCAAGGAAGTAAAAAAACGGGAAAGGAGGGGCGGTAGGAAACATCACCCAAACAGACCAGGAACAAAACCGCAGGAATCCACACTCAGCATTAATGTGATCAACCTTTACTCATCCGAACTGACTCCAGCACAAGTCAAAGTTCTGTCGTTGGGCCTCAATTTTGCCCCTAATCGCATGTTCGATTCTTTCAACACACTACTGGACATTAATCGATTTGTAAGGAATTTAACAGTAAAGAGGCATTTTTATAATACGCTCTCAATGACAACAGACTCCGAAGATTTTTATCTCAGAGAATCCAATACAAACATCCACGACCATAGATCACTATCGTTTGAGGAACATAGGGCAATGCAATGCTTAGAGAGTCTGAACTCAGA
Source organism: Rhinoderma darwinii (assembly GCF_050947455.1). NCBI lineage: Eukaryota > Metazoa > Chordata > Amphibia > Anura > Rhinodermatidae > Rhinoderma > Rhinoderma darwinii. The sequence goes on along the minus strand of NW_027461846.1, from coordinate 492,380 downwards.
ACTTCCTATAAGAAATATTCATTTTTCTGCGGACTTTGTTACGAAAAATCCAGGCTTCTATCCTCTGGCATCTAGGACAGACTCTATGGACAGATTTCAATGGGCAATTGAAAAGGATCTCCAGCCATTATCTGAAAATTCGAAGTGTTGCAATAAGAACTTTAATATCTCTAAAGAGCTGAAAATGGCAAAAAAATCGTTAAAAAATAACAAGGATATTATTATTATTAAGATGTCGGATAAAGGGGGCAGTATTACTGTGTTAGATAGGGAAATGTACAAAACCCAAATTTTGAAACTTCTAGCAGACACAGACACATATAAAAACTAACGTGTAATCCAACATCCATGTTCCAAAAAAAGCTCAACAAACTAATGGTTTAGGTAGTGGCGTATTAACAAGTAAACAAGCAGAATATATTATGGTCCAATGTCCCTCAACTCCAATCATGCACGCATTGCCCAAGACTCATAAAGGCATAAACCCCCCACCTATGCGCCCCATAGTGTCAGGGATAGGATCACTAACAGAAAAACTCTCTGAATGGCTAGACTCCTTATTACAACCCCTTGCACTAAGAACCCCAGGCCATTTACGTGACACCAGAGATGTGTTATGCTCATTTCACAAAAAAAGATGGGAAAATAAATTGACATGGCTGAGCTGTGATGTGACCTCACTCTATACTAGTATCTCACATGAAATAGCCCGTAGGGCACTAGAATATCATCTTTTTAAACACAGCAACTACAGCTTTGAGCTACAATCATATACACTAGAGGTCCTTGTCTTCCTGATGACACACAATTTCTTCCAGTTCGATGGGTTGTTTTACCTACAACTACAGGGAGTATCAATGGGAGCTAAATTCTCCCCTTCTTTGGCTAATCTTGTGATGGCTTGGTAGGAGGAACTTTTCATTTTTTCTAGTGATAACTCTTTTGGCAGATCTATTAACTGGTATGCAAGGTATATAGACGACCTGCTATTTATATGGGAAGGCAATATGTCAGATATCCGAAATGTCATCAATTATCTTAATGACAACCAATTCAACTTGAAATTTACCTATTCTTCACAAAAAGATACTATCCAGTTTCTGGACCTAGAACTCACAGGTCATGCAGGGGAAATAATCAACACTAAAACATACCGTAAGCCGATTTCAGGGAACACCATCCTGTATGCAACAAGCGGTCACCCTAGACAAACCATCTCATCAATCCCAGTGGGAGAAATGTACAGAGCAAAAATAAATTGTAGTAACGACCCCAATTACCGGGTGGAACAACAGAAAATTTGTAGGAGACTATGCAAAAGAGGGTATTACAAGAGCAACCTCCATTGTAGAAAAAAAGCCCCGAGATCTACTTCTAGAGCCAAAACCTAATAATAAAGATACCAGTCTAAACGTACCTACTTTGGTGTTACAACACAGTAGTCAGTTTAATGAAATAAAGAAAATCGTCCATAAAAATGTAGCCATTCTAATGGAAGACGAGGCTCTGTCAGATATTTTGAAGGATGGTTGTCGTGTGGTGTCCAGAAAAGCTCCTTCCCTAAGTGACCTGTTGTCTCCTTCTATATTTTCCTCAAACATTCCCAAACTGACATGGCTTCAATATACGGGTTTCTTTAAATGCGGCTCGCATCCATGTAAAATCTGTTCATATGCTAAGCCCACTAAGACTTTTAGAGATTCAGATAACAATACAAATTTTTCAATTCAAACTTACATTAATTGCAACAGTGAGGCAGTGATATACATTGTGGAGTGTTTGGAATGCAACCTAATGTATGTGGGTTTCACCAGCCGCAAATGTAAAACTAGGATACTAGAACATTTGGGCTATATAAGAAATCCTAACCTCACCAATATCTCCAATGTTGTAAAACATTTCATAACCTTCCATAATAGATCAATTATAAGTCTGAGATGTTATGCCAGAAAAAAAGTCAAAACTCCAACAAGAGGGGGGAACATTAAACATAAAATCTTATCACGTGAAGCATACTGGATATTTACACTAAAAACCAGGTTTCCTAAAGGTCTGAACCTAAAAAAAGAATTAATGTTCCACTAATAGTAAAAGAATCTATGAAATGATCGGTAGAATCTAATATGGCCTAATAATTAATAATACTTGTTAATGTTCATGGCTTTTACAGATGACACCTAATTATCCATATCAACGGGTCCTTCCCCCACCAGATTTCCCGTTTGACGGTCTAGTATACAAAGGAAAACAAATTTTCCAATACTAATTATCCTTGAAGACCAATACATAATTCCCCTTCTTTCCAGTTCATGTATTGTCTTAAACTGTTTAATATCATGTATTTTTTAGCGTCTATTCATGTTTTAATTTTTCGATGTGAGTATTTCAGAGGTTCATATCCGACAGCCTAATAAATAGAAATTAGCATTAATATTCTATCCACTACTCTAGGATAGATTTGGGTCATTATTATCCCTCATCTTATTATTTATTACTAGCCATCAACCAATGCTGTAAGCACACAACTTACTAGTGGAGCAGTGATGTCCTATCACTGGCTCTCTGTTTCAGCACCACTTCTGCTGGACAGCTCCACCCACTTCTGCTGGACAGCTCCACCCACTTCTGCTGGACAGCTCCACCGTGCTGGATAGATTTTATTCACAGAATGCTGATGCCCTATAGGCGTCTCCCTAGTTCAGCACTACTATGCTGGACAGCACCACTTTTCTGTGACATCACTCATTTTCACCTGTTGGCAACCGGATATAAACCTCGTTCTAACATTTAGTTGTTAGCATTAAAGCCATGAGGAAGGACGTGGTATACGTCTGAAACGCGTAGGCACCTTACCTACATTTTCACCCTTGCATTCGGGAATGATCTTGTTTTAACCATCCACATAAAATTGGAACTATGTTCTGTTTTAAACCTGACTGCGCTGGACAATCTACTTTTGTCTACTTAGGTCTGCTTAGATACAACGGCTTAGCAGACAGTATCACACATGCTAGGCCCAATTAGAAGGTTAATTGTGAAAAAAATTCTTATGGTGTTTTTCGATAAAGGTCACTTGAACTGGTATCATTTAAACAGTTAACAGATGAATGGCGCTGTTTACGTGGAATTTACCCTGCGGCCTAATGTACCATATAATGTATTTAAAAAAACCTGTAATTCCGCCATTTCTGTTTTGATTTTACAGTGTTCATCGGGCGGCATGAATTGCATGATAACTTGATTCTGCGGGTCATTACGATTATGGCGATACCAAATTTATATAGTTTTATTTTTTACAAAATAATTTGTTTTTGTGACGCTGCATTCGAAGATGAACTGCATAGTTTTTCAATGCAACAGCACTTCATAGGGCGGGAAGGGGTTAAAACCCACTCTCTGAAGCCCCCCTTCAAGATAAATTACAACTAATCTGGTCCCCAGGGCAGAAATCTGTCTTTCCATCTGGCACCTCCAGCAGACTCCTTTCAGTCTAGTTTGATTTCTTTTACCTCAGAGTTCCTCTTTTTACCTTTTTTTAATTTATTTTCTCCCCCCTTTTCTTGAACTATTTCTAACAGGGGCTGTGCAGGATTAGAAAAATATGGCTGCTTTCTTTCAAAAACAGCACCACACCTATCTACAGGTTGTATCTGGTATTGCAGGTTTGCTCCATTGAAGTGAATGGTAATGAGCTGTAGTACCACACACAACCTATGGACAGGTGTGGTGCTGGTTTTTGGAGAAAGCAGACAAGTTATCTCATCCTGGACAACCCTTTGTCATGGATAGTTCTTGTGCGGAGATGCCCCCTGCATTATCCCTTTTCCTTTATGGCCGCTGATATGTTCTATTCAGCTTTATGGCCTCTGTAGTAAGTACATTGGCAGTCATTAAAGGGTTAACACTTCAGACCACTGTGGGTGACGTCACAATGTATGAGTTGTGCAGTGGTAATAAACTCCTGTAGTAATGATGATGAATGCGCTGATGTCATAAATACAAATGTTTATGACATAAAGAAGATTCCATATTAGAAGGTTTTACTGCCACATTCAGCGCCATATTTGATGGGACTGAGGACCTTGAGCTTGACTTCCCCACCAATGCCGACCTGATGTCATTTGTAGGTTCTAGCAGGGAAACCCTTCACCCCAGACCACTTCTTCATCACAGTGATGCCATCCTCTTCATACGGGTTGTCTGTAATAGAGGGGGGTTTCCAGCAGGAGATCCCCCTCTATTAGCCGGAGCGGAGACAGGTGCTACAAGGAGGCATCTGGAGGACCCGTCTCATCCGTGGATCGCCCATTCATTTTAATGGGTGCCCAGGAAGAGAGACATCCGCCTAGTCAACCAGATCAGCCGATTTATGTGTTTTATGTTGTTTGTTCATTGTATTGTCTTTCCTTGAAAATCTGAGAAAACGTACAAATTCTGTTACAAATGATATTTTGGCACCTTCTAAGCCCAGAGGAAGGGCAATCCTCCAGCCATGGTTTCCCTAGAGGTTTCCCCCACAGGGGGTTTTTCCTTTCCTGCGTGCTGGAGGGTGACTCTTCGTGAGTCGGAGGTTTGCCATTTTGGCTTTGGTCATATAATATAATAAAAGTTTTGACCATTTAACACCCAATTATAATGTTTTGTGTCTTTATTTTGCATTCTTTGGTTTGGTGATTGGGATTCTGGGTCTATCACATATCACAAAATCATAAGGCCGGACATCTACTTCCCACACTGACATAGAATGGAGACAACAAGCGTTGCTGCACAATTAAGTGTACACATCCTTACATTAACCGGTTAAGGACTAGGCTGTTTTACAGCTAAATGACCAGAGCAAATTTCACAATTTTGGTATGCGCTTCTTTAGATGACTATAACTCTGCAGGTGAATAAAGTTCATCTTTGAATTTTACACTCTTTTTAAAGGACAGATAGGGCTTTGTTTTAGTGGCATTTCTCAGTATATATCATTTTTATTTTTTTCTCTAAAGTGGGCAAAATTGGAAAAAAATGCAAGAATTTAGCAATTGTGCCAGTTTATACCAGCATTTTTCACACACGGTATGGACCACGGACAAAATTAATCTCCTTTCACATTCCTCCACTTCTCCCGTGCATGGGGATACCAAATATGTGAGCCTTATTCACTGTGCGGGCATGTGCCAGGGCTTGGCATAAAAGGAGGCTTTTTGGTCCATGAATTTTGCACTTGATTTTAGAGCCGCATACTGTTTTCTGGGGGGCCTAATGCTGCTGAAACATTAGAATCACCCCATAAATGACTTCATTCACACAAGTAGACCCCACAAGGTTTCCTTCAAGGGGTTTATCATATTTTTAGACAGTCCAGTTTTCTTCTGAAAGTTTCTTGAATAAGATGGATCAAAATAAAATTAGCAATTTTTTAGCAAATGCGTCAGTTTATACCAGCATTTTTCACACACGGCATAGACCACGGACAAAATTAATCTCCTTTCACATTCTTCCACTTCTCCCGTGCACGGGGATACCAAATATGTGGCCTTATTTATCACATAGAGAAGTAGGAGGGCGGACGATAGAAGAAGATTATTTCACAAATCGCTTTTTTTCAAAGCTGGTTTTACAAAACTCAACAGAGTTTCTATAACACGTCCAAAATATCTGCTCTTGAAGCAGAAATCCCAAAATATTCATCTAGGGGTATAATGGGAATTTATTTTTGGGGGTTTTCTAAAATAAGAAATTTCAGGTTTATGCAAATGGAGCTCTCCAGCAGATGAACTTTAGAAAACATCAAACATGACATCCACCCCGCACCCATTCCCTCCCTCACCCTTGGAGTAAAATCAGGGGAAAAATAAAAACGTAATGTAGGGCAAATATATTTTCAACGAATTAACTAAAATCTAATAATTCAGAACAGTGGGGTATTTTTTAAAACATGGCTCAATGCACAGGCCTGGTTGCGAGGGACATGAGGGACAGAAATATCGGGAATCTTTGCGGTGCCCGTCTTTTCTGCAGACGCGGCACTTTTTCTGAGGGTTGCTTCTGGTTGGTGTTGGGGGAATCCGACTGATGAAGTGTCTTTCAGTCAGTCGCGTGACATCCTCAGACTGGGGGCATTCTCGGGTGTCCTGAACATCAAAAATGAGGCCTTCAATAATTTTTTCCTGGAAATCCAGGTATGTGTCTCTGCCTCTGTTTTTTTTGTAGAGCGCAGATGAGTTGTGGATTTGCCACCTGTAACAGATAAATGGCCACTTTTTTGTACCAGGTTTTAGTTTGGCGTTTTACTAAATAGGGCTGTAAAACCTGGTCGCTTAAATCCAACCCCCCCCATGTACTTGTTATATTCGGACACGCTCACTGGTTTGTGCTTGTCCGATGTTGCCCCCCTTTCCCTCACTGCTACTGTTCCTGCGGTATGAATCGTGCTTAGCACATACACATCTTTGCGATCCCTGAACTTGACCGCCAGCAATTCCTCAGATGCATAAGCACAGGAGTCCCCCTTTACCATGCGCTTCCCCACTAATTGCTGTGGAAAACCAATTCTGTTTTTGCGCATGGTACCACATGCCCCAGTCCTTGCAGCATGCAAATGCCTAAACAGGGGCACACTGGAATAAAAATTATCACAGTACAGGTGGTACCCCTTGTGAAGCAGAGGCTGCATTATCTCCCACACGATCTTACTGCTGGTGGAAAGATCAGGGGGGCATCCAGGAACATTTATTGTGCGGTCCCACCCTTCATAAATCCTGAAGGCGGTGGTATATCCTGACCCGCTTTCACACAGTTTGTAGAGCTTAACGCCATATCTTGCCCTTTTTGAAGGTAGATATTGGCGAAAGCTAAGTCTGCCATGAAAGTTGAGGAGGGATTCGTCCACACTTACATTCTGCTCAGGGGTGTAGAGTTGCAGAAATAAATTATTCAGGGAATTTATTAGCGGTTTTATTTTGAACAACCGATCCCGGTTTGCATCGGTACTTGGGGGAGCCTGTGCGTAGTCATTGAAGTGGAGGAACCTCATTATTGTCTCATAACGAGACCTGGGCATTACTGCAGAATATACTGGGGTGGCTTGGGCGGGTCTTGTTGACCAGTAAGACCTAATGGAGGGCTTTTTGACAATACCCATATTTAGGGTGAGCCCCAAATTTTTTTTTAATTCCAGCAAATTGGTGGGCGTCCAATCTCTGGCATGGGTGGATGAAGGTTTCTGCCTTATATATTGAGTGGCATATAAATTTGTTTTGTGGACAATCTGATTTAGGATGTCGTCCGTTATAAATAAATGGAAGTAATCCATTTGGACAAAATTTGTATTGTCCACGGTTATGCCAGGAGTGGCCGTAAATCCGTGGATTCTAGGCCCAAAAGATGGGGCAGGTGCCCATACAAGAGCCTGGACTGAAGGGACCAGGCTGTCCCGTGCTACAGCGCTACTTGGCCCTGCGCTTTCAAGTTCTGCAGTTTCAACTGCATCAGGGACAACGTCCCCTGAAGATGAACCTGAAGTGACGCTGTCATCGTCACTACCTAAAACAGGTTCCATCTCGGACGCCATCTCTGATGCGGTCTCCGACTCAGACCACAGCATGGCGTATGCCTCCTCGGCGCTAAACAACTTCCTCGCCATAACGTAACTAACACTAACACTAACTAAACAAATTTTTTTTTTTTTTTTTTATATAAAACACACAAACTAACTGCTATATATATATCTACACTACCGCTAACAAAAAAATAAACCGCTATTGCTATATATATTATATATATGTGGATATATATATAATTATATACTCCCTACCTGCCTATTCTAATAGAATAAAAGATAGAAAGGTAGATATATAGAAAAAAAGATAGATGGATAGATTGTATAGATAGATAGAAATCTATCTATACAGAGAATGTTTTAGAGTGTAACAGTATTTTTTTTCACAGTATTCTTCTGGCAGCAATTCTCCCGAGTCTCTTCTTCTCCTCAAACTGAAACAATGTTTGAGGAGAAGAAAAGAGGCAGGAGATTTACTGCCAGAAAAGTCAAAATAAAACAAATGTGGTCGCTGTGATAGGTTTTCACAGCGACCACATGATCAGGGACCATCAGATTTGTCCCTGATACTCTGCCCAGAGCTGTTGGTAACAGCGTGGGCACAGGGCTGTGTGCACGCGATCGCGTGCACACTGTTTTCTATGCAGAAATGCATGCGATCGCTGTGATTGGTTGTCACAGCGATCACATGTTCAGGGGCCAAAAGATTGACCCCTGACATTCTGCCCAGTGCCCATGGCTGTTAGCAACAGCCAGGGCACAGAGCTGTGTGCACGCGATCGCGCGTGCACAGTCTCTGAAGTGCCGCCGTAAATAGTCTATACGGTGGACTTTAGAGACCCTGACCGCTGGCCGTATATTTACGGCCAGCGGTCGGGAACCTGTTAAAGGAACAATGACTTTCCTATTCACTACAAAAGAACCAAGATGGGAACTCCAGACAAGATGGCTGCTGCACGAAACTAAATCATTTAAACATTATCATCACTTTCACATATTACATATCTTAGTAATTCGGCCTCCTGCTTGATAATTCACAATGTAATTTCATACAGAGAATATAAGCAAATAAATCATCCTTCACAAACCTCCCTTTTTCTCATATTAAATTACAGAAATTATATATATTATGATTATGAAACTCAAACAATATATCAATAGAGCCACAACTAATATGATGCCATCACCAATGTCCGGTTAGGGTATGGGGTCCCACCAGTGTATCGACAAGTCATGTACATCATTGTCCTCTTCTTCTCCTGTCTTCTGATTAGAACACTTGATACTGCTGACGGATTCACTCAGGTCTTTGGTCTTTACTTGGAACTTTGCTGATGTCATCAGGACTTGATTTGGTCCTTTTCATCTGTCAGACACCGTCTCTTTTAGTTTACGTCACCGGGCTATACACAAAACCTCATGCTGTGAGCCTGGTGTGAGATCCCACGTAGGCGGATTAGTGGGGTGTTATTGTGACCCCACAAACCCTCTGCTCATCTGTCTTCTTACTTGTCTGGGCGGCTGCTTGGAATTGTGACACTTCCGTCAGTTCATGACAAACGCGTTGTACTGGCTCCGGCTGCGCCTGCCGCACCTCAGTAATGGAGTTCATCGTATTAAAAATCTTTTAGTTCATGTTTACTGGCACTTGCTGGGGAACCCCAACCCTTGTCAATTGTTACTAATCTGGTGATAACATCTACGTACTATAAAAGTTGTTCTAAGTACATACAATAACAATGTCAGGCCCTTAAACTAAATCAAACAAACACCTTTTATATAAGAAAAACTTCTCTGTTCCAATGGACATGGCACCTAGAAGATGTGTAATTATTGGGTACATTTCATTTGCACTTGGTGTCACGCTTTCCAGCAGGATTTGTACCTTGATCTGAGCTGATTGCCTGGAACATTTCCAGCTCACCAAAATATACACAGATTCCACATGTTTATCTGACAAATGTCACAAACCAATTTTTCTTACTCTAATTTGTATTGCATGGGAAGGCCTCTCAAGGTCTGTTCTCTTCGTGGGAGAAGGGTATGATAAGGTTGGCACCGGTCTACCAGGACTGTTCTGTAGGAAAATCAAACAGCTCTAACAGAATTTACCAGCATCAGCTGTAAAGCCTGGGACATACCAATTAGATCTTACCAAATCGATCCTTGCAGTCTTGGGGCATATGTGAGGTCATACACCATCAATGCAAAAGCCATCAAGAGTGCCTTGGGTCTTACCGGTTCACGTTCCCTTATCCGTCCACATTCTGTTAGAATCTGGTTCTCACGCCTTCCGCTCCAAGTTGGACTCTTCCTGTCGAGAACAAGCTTTTTCATTGTACAAACATTAATTGATCTTAATCAAATAATTAATTTGAAGAAAAACATTAACAAATAACATCTTTACATCAAACGTTCACATTGAGCAATAACTAGAAATTATACATGCAAACTCATTTTTCTTCTTTTTATATATATATATATATGTTTTTATATATATATACATATATATACACACACACACACAAACACTGCACAGAATTTTCCTTTCACAATAACAACGACAAAAAACAAATAACTAAAAATGTTTTCAAATGGGAATATTCCACTTCTGTACCTATTATCTGACGCATGACTCTAATAGTCCAATGCTAAGGCTGGTCCAGAACTTTACATAAAGCTTAACTTCAGTATTTAATATTCCCACAACACTTCTTAAATACAATTATTAAACAAACTAACTTTGGAATAACATCTGGAGAACTGCTGATATCTTATTGTACAAACATCAGGTCAATACTTGGGATAACATTGTTCCCCTGTCACTTACACACAACGTCTGCAGTGGGGAAAATACAGGCCGGGCTTCAGGCCCCCCTGAGAACAGGTCTACACACACGAGCACATTGTCATACACTTCTACCTCGGGTAGTTGTATGTTCTGCAGTCGCTGGGACGGGTAATCTGGCCGGGCTGCACTTTTCACAGGTACCTTTGCTGTTTTACCTATGTCATGCCGTGCGCACATCATGCCGGCTGCTACAAACCTAGTGGTGGCATTATTGTATCCAGGGACAAGCCAATTTACTGACACCTGGCTGCACATACCCTTATTGTCAGTTCTGTTTTCTCTTGCTCTCTCAATTGGCTTACCCAATGATCCAATAAAGTTCCTACTACCAATGGGCCCATAATTGTGGGTGATGCCAAAAGCGTACCTAGAGACCTAGAGTCAGTGTATATGTCGGCCGTCTTACCTTCTGCCAGGTTACAAGCCTCAGCGAGCACCTCCAGCTCCGCTCCTTGAGATGAACAAGAAGGTGAGAGTGGTTTCTGGGTAATTTACCTTGTGCCTCGTATCCTGTTCTACACATGCTGTATATGATAAAGTATGTCTACATTACAAATTTACATTGGAAACCCATGTCACATATAGATAGAACATTTCAAAAGGGTGGAGTTTTATTGTTCCACATTTATCTGATGATCCAGAACACTTGTAAATCCCACCCACCAGGTCCTGTAAATACCTGATTAATACAAAAACAAACAAAATATGTTACTGAAATCTGGCATAAAATAAACAATATTCAAACAATTTTTTTGTTTTGCCTTCTCCCCATCTAAATCTGTACAGACTCATCTGTGAGTGACGTCACCTCTGCCTCCTGTGTAAATTGGCTGGAGGGGGATGGTCTCTTACACAATAACTCATATTGGGTGGAGACTACAGCACAGCTTACCCAGTGCCATATTCACCGTTCTGGAAGGATCTGGAACCATCTACACAGAAAAACCTCAAAATGTAGGTTACTGTCATACACATTTAATCTGGGTTACTCCTTGAAGCTCATACACATTTTGTAGATCTCCTAGAACCAAATTCATTAATTCAAAACAAAATAAAACACAAAACAAAACTACCTGATCAGTCCCTTCATCATTCCCTCCTATTTCGACTCTGCGAAAGTAATGTAGCAGGGTTCAAAACTACATATTAACATAATGAGATTAGGCACTCTATCGGGGGGGGGGGGCACTAGTTTAACCCCTTGTAATACACAACAGCCTGGAACAAAAAAGATTACTTTCTCCTGACAAAAATACATTTTATCTTTAAAATGACCTGCAACCATTTACCTGTAAAACATCTCACATTTTCAAAAATAACATTTAGACAGCACCATAGCACGTGCCCCATGTGTGAAAACAAAAAAAACAAGACAAATGTAATTAGTTATTCAATAACACAGAAAATAATATATCTGGTAATATTAATTACTGCAAACCAATAAGCTGTACATAAGAATAGGGAACAGAGGGGGCACATACATTTTCAAAACCCCCGTCTCACAATATCTGTAGTTTAATTCATTTGAATCAACATCAGAACATTCCAACATTAAATCTTATCACATTATAACACATTAATCTGCAGTATAGCTTTTATCTTTCTACAAACAGATCCAGCCGGCTGTTTTATTTTTCTCGCTTGGTGTAGTTACAGACGACTGCGCTGCGCGAAAATAAAACACGTTGCATAAAAAAAATGAAAAAAAAGTGGAACTGATTTTAACCCCATACACAAAACACTAACATTTTTAGACATTACTGCTGATAAAAATAGGAAACATACAATATAGTTCTGCTTTTATTGTGGCCATTAGTTTCAAACTTCAGACATGTTACATTACACACATCACACAGATGTCACATCACATTACATATGTATCACACATCACACAGATGTCACATCACATTACACATTACACTCCCCCCGTTCTGACCCACGTCAGTCACTGCAATGTACCTGGCTGCTCCGTTTTCTTCACTCTTCCAATGAAAATTTACACCTGTATTTAAATTGTTATTTCTCACATCATCTTACTTGTAACTACCTATAATCACCTGATCACATGCAAACATCCTTCTTACGCTGCCAGCCTCTTCAACAATTTTTTTTTCAATGTGTTATTTTGCCTTCACATACTTTATAATTAACGCCCCAGCTCCTTTTGCTCATTCTAATGTTGGCCGGGACCAGTGCCCCAAAGCATCTTTGTCCAACTTCCTCCTGACCCCATGGTCGGAGAGCAGTAGGGTGATTTCCGGTAAATCCCCCACCTCCAGGCAAACAGGCCAAGTTTGCCGACAAATATCTCAGACCAGTCTATCTCCTGGACTGTCTTACCAATACGATATCAAAAGTCGTTCCTCCAGACATTCTAGCAGTAGGATCCTCTGATCCCTCACTGTATTGAACATCAAGAACAGACAAAATGCTGCCAATCAACAATTGCAAGAGCAAATTCTTCAACACAATCGACATTCATGAACCTCCATTGATTCAAGCAGGAGTTGGTAACACTTCACTTATGCAGAACACTTGCTGCCGGGGGGTGTCTTTCAGTTCATACAGCCCGTGATGTAACATATATCCCAAACTCTTTCCTCTAGCACTTTGCAATGGTTTCACATGCAAATTATATTTGGTAACATATATATATATTATCCTCCCCGCTCAGCCGTTCACTCTGTGGGTTGTAGTTTAGGGTGCTGTTATCTATGTTGGTGATAATTTATTTACGGGCTATGGGTCTGATCCAATACCAATGTCCTTCACTGTAATTACTACTACGACACAGGTGGCACTTGGGATAAGTGTCAGGGTCATTCAATGAATACAGGATGTTATATTACAACGGTATTCAATCCAGCGGTCTGATGTTATACTACTACAGACTTAATTACTTGGATGTTATTTTACATCAAAGTGTATATGCCGGATTATCATGTGCTAGAAATCAGTCTGTACTGATTCCCACCTTATGCCAGTCTGGCAATGCATACAACTGGTTTATGGACCCTTACACACAATATCACTGTCTGGCAATGCGTTAGGAAAATATAAATGATTTTCTAATACAGTATTCAAAGTTTTTCCCTGTTGCACTGGGTAATGGTATTGAGTGCAAATTCAATATAGACACAATTGCTTCTCCTTGCACTGGATTCTACATTATCAGGACTTAACCATTGAAGCTCCTGTGGTACTACATGATATTACTCACAACTGTCTATGGGTCTGAGCCAATACCAGTCAGTACCTCCCAACTATAATCCCAGACAAACGGGTAACAGAACAACTATTAATCCTCAACAATTTTACACAACTAAATAACAAATAACGCTACAACAAAGCAGCAAGCAGAAGTTTTGTTTTTTCCTCACAGTCCAAACTACAATCTTTGCATTTCAAATACTTCACATGTGAGTTACGACTTCTCTCTGCCATGCGCTACGTCACTGCATTCCAAAGACTTCTCACAATTGTTAACTATGTATTTGCTGGCAAAAATTATCTCATGTCTTCCAAATCAACAGTTTAAGATCACGTACACACCTGCAATCCTTCATCACACAAAAAGCTTCAACATACCTTTTTGGATCCATCTTTCAACCCGTTCTGACTAAGGAGTCTCATCCATAAAGAAGTGACGTTCTGACAGCTGGATTCCAAGGCTTACGCAATACATGTGTGAATGGTGTAAGAATAAGCTCCTTACCTACCGCGGTTTTTTGTAATTCACAGATGCAAAGCCAGACCTCTCCAGTGACAGCTTATCAGACGTGCAATCTTCCTGGGTTTTATCGGCACCATTACTGTCGTGGAAATCCATCGCTCAAAATATATTAGACTGAAATTTATATGAGTCCCAACAGACTCTCAAGGCCAGACTCCATTAGTCAGTATCCTAATTAGGATATCTCACCGATATATATCGAGAGAGGAGAAGAAAACACACAGACACGCTTATATGCTCAAAATGCTCCTCTGAAGGATTTATTACCAAACTCAAACTGTTAAACTGAAATTCAGAAGGGGTGTAGGCTTGAGGTAAACCAATCAGAGACAATGTAACAATATTTGTTATTCAGTAAAAAGCATATCATAACGTACATCCCAGATACATCATTATAATTCTTCACACATTATGTTTACAGGTTTCTTATCTCTCTTTTGGACAGAATATCCTCGTGGAGATGGGGGGAGACCTTATCTCACGCATACTTGCCATCCTCCCATCTCACTCCCTATCCAACTTAACATGGGAACCAAGGTCAAAGATAAAACATACAAAATCAACATTACTTGTATTAAAGGAACAATGACTTTCCTATTCACTACAAAAGAACCAAAATGGGAACTCCAGACAAGAAGGCTGCTGCACGAAACTAAATCATTTAAACATTATCATCACTTTCACATAATACATATCTTAGTAATTCGGCATCCTGCTTGATAATTCACAATGCAATTTCATACAGAGAATATAAGCAAATAAATCATCTTTCACATTAGCAACGCTCTGACTGGGGATTCTGCTCCTAGGGAAGCCCCTGACAACACTGTCCATAAATGGACACTGACGTTAGGAGCTTTAAGATGCCAAAATCCTAGGCCAGAACACTGGCATTGCACTGGCTGGGGATTCCACTCCTGGAGGGAGCCCCTGACGTCACTGTCCATATATGGATTCTGCTCCTGGAGGATCCCTTGATGTTACTGTCTGTACATAGACAGTGACATTAGGGGCTTTGTAATGTGAGAATTCCAAGTCAGAGCGTTGTCAGCGCTGTGGCCGGGAATTACGCTTGTAGAGAAAGCCTCTCACTTTACTGTGCATATATGGCTTTAAATATCCATATTTGGCTTTAAACTCTGGAGTCCCCGGCCAGAGCATCGCAAGCACTCACTGGCCGGGAACTCCTGACTTGGGAAAGCCCTTGATGTCACTTTCACTATATGGACAGTGATGTTAGGAGTTTAAAAACCCAGGAATCCATGGCCAGAGCGTCGGCAATACTCTGGTTAGTGATTACTCTCCTGGAAGGAGCCCCTGATGTCTGTCAATTGTTATGGTAGTATTCGGATATGATCTTTAATAAATTGAAACCATTTTTTTAAGCTTTAAGAACAAGGTTTGACAATGATAAGTTCTACCCATGTGTATCTAATGCTGATATGTATCCATGATCCTTACTCATTGTAATATTGTGTGATTGAACTTGGTAACTTGGTATGCTTGGCTGACTGTACTGTATGATCAAAAGTAGTAACTAGATGTTTACGAATCAGATTCAGATAAGTTTTAGTAATGATACTTAGTTCAACAGATAGAGAGGTCCTATAGTGGAGGACCAAGTCAATGTGAGCTCGAAATTTTGAACGAAAAAATAACAGAGTAAAAAGTAAATTTAGATTAAAAACTTACTATTAAAATACAAACCAGACAGCTCTCCAAGGTAGAGTTTGAGAAGCTGCATACTATATTCTAATGCTACTTTGCCTAAATGGTAAGCAAATAGATTTTTTTTTTCTACCTAAAATGGCAGAAATGGAGGAGGAAATGGAGGAAATGGAGGAGGCTATAGTTTTTTAATTGCTTTTTTTTCCTGGGTGTTGTTTTTATTCCATTTGCTAACAATTTAGGCAAAGTAGCTCAAAAGTAAACATTTTTAAAATCCGTAATTTTGTGAAGTATTGTAATTGTAAATTTTCACGCACGCCTGTTTTGAGTAACAATGTTAGCTTTTTGAGACTTTATGCTGTTTTCGCATCTTTTAAATAGTATGTTGGTACCAGCGGGAGAGGGGACCTCCTGCATGACAGATTTAATATAATTGACACCAGCGGATATTATAGCTGAAATCTATGCTAGCTGGCGTAGGTATCTGTTTGTATAGCACTGAACACCCAAGGTGTGCCAAATTTGTTCAGAGCTGTGGGCTTCTTAGAGTATGTTCACATTAAGTTTTTTCTTTTCGACTGAGGTATACGTCGGGAGAAGACTGTAAGTATACCTCCAACGGAAGGCCTCGACGTATCCCATTGTATACGCATACAGTGGGATATGTCACCTGAATTTCTAGGGCACAGAGCTACTTTAAGCACTAGGCTCGGTAAAGCCGCTGATGTTACTGTCCATATATGGGCAGTGATGTTAGGGGCTTAAACAAAATCAAGAATCCACACCCAGTGCGTTAGCATTGTTCTGGCCTGGGATTCGGCCTCTGGAGGAGCCCCTGACGTTACTTTCCATATATGGACAGTGACTACAGGGGCATTAAGATGCCGGAATCCTAGGCTAGAACATCGGCAACACTCTGGACAAGGTCTCTGCTCCTGGAGGAAGCCTATATGGTCACTGTGTATATATGGACAGTGACGTCAGAGGATTTGAGATGCTGGAATCCCTAGTCAGAGCATCGACAATGCTGTGGCAGGGAAAACCGGTTCTTGAGGGAGCCTGTGATGTCACTTTCCATATATGGACAGTGATGTCATGGGCTTTCAACTATGGAGTCCCCAGCCAGAGCATCAAAATCCCTCTGGCTGGGGGCCCCTGTCTTGGGAAGGCTCTTGACATCACTGTCCATATATGAACAGTGATGTTAGGAGCTTAAAAACTCAGAATCCACAGGCAGAACGTTGGCAACGCTCTGGCTGGGAATTCCGCTCCTTGAGGAGACCCTGACAACACTATCCATAAAAGGACTGTGAGTTCAGGAGCTTTAAGATCCCGAAATCCTAGGCCAGAACCTCGGCATTGCTCTAGCTGGACATTCCGCTCCAGGAGGGAGATTCTGATGTCAGGGTCAAAATATGGACAGTGACGTTAGAGGCTTTGAGATGTTGGAATCCCCGACTAGAGCATTGGCAATGCTCTGGCCAGGGATTCTGCTCATGGAGGAAACCTTGACGTTACATAGATAGTAATATTAAGGGATTTGTAATGCGAGAATTTCAGGCCAGAGCGTTGCCAATTCTCTGGCCAGTGATTCCGCTCCTGGAAGGAGCCCTTGACGTTAATGTCCAGATATGGACAGTGATGTTAGGGGCTTTGAGATGCCGGAATCGCCGGCCAAAGTGTCGGCAACGCTCTAGCCGGGGATTCTGCTTCTGTAGGATCCCCTGACTTTACTGTCCATGTATCGACAGTGACGTGAGGGGCTTTCTAATGCAAGTGTCCCAGACCAGACCATTGGCAAAGCTGTGGCTGGGGACTCGACTTCTAGAGGGAACCCCTGACGTCATTGTCCATAAAAAGGCGGTAACGTCAAGGGCCCCACTAGTACTCGAATCCCCGGCCAGAGTGCTACCGATGCTCTAGGCCGGGGTCCGAATAGTTCAAAGCTTATTTATTTAGGCTTCTGTTTAATATTGGCGTATACAAATGCCAGTATTTTTTTTATTCCACCCATTGGTTATATGCAACAACGGGAGGTGAGGTCCTCTTGCTCGACAGATTTACTATAAGTTACATCAGGCATTGGCGTAAATTATAGCGGAAATCCATGGCAGATTGTTTCTAGCGTCGATTTCAGTTTGTGGAGCCTTGACAGCCAAAGTTGTGTCAAATTTATTAAGAGCCATGCTGATATATAATCATGCTTCTTATGTATGTTTTAATATTGTGTGATTGAACATGATGTTCTAGACTAGATAAAAAGTTACTATTAAAAAAAAAAAAACAGACAGCTCCCTACCAAGTTAGAGTTTGAGAAGCTGCATACTATACTCTCCTGCTACTTTGCCTAAATGGTAAGCAAATTGATTATTTTCTTTTTCTACCTAAAATGGCAGAACACACACCTATATTGGAGATGAAAAGGACGGCTAGAGGGGAAATGGAGGAGGCCGGTGTTTTTAAATTGCATTTTTTTCCTAGGTGTTTTTTATTCTATTTGCTGACAATTTTGGCAAAGTAACTCAAAAGTAGATGTGTTTATAATACTTGATTTTGTAAAGCAATGTAATGGGTCAAAATAAAGACATTGAGGGGGACTTATTAAATATCTTGTGGTAGTTATCTGACAGAAGAAAAGTTGCAAATTATGTTTCAGGCCTGTTTTTAACCCCTTCCCTCTTTAGCCACTTTTGACCTTCCTGACAGAGCCTCATTTTTCAAATCTGACATGTGTCACTTTATGTGGTAATAACTCCGGAATGCTTTCACCTATCCAAGCGATTCTGAGATTGTTTTCTCGTGACACATTGGACTTTATGTTACTGGCAAAATTTGCTCAATATGTTCAGTATTTAATTGTGAAAAACACCAAAAATTAGCGAAAAATTGCAAAAATTAGCATTTTTCTTAATTTAAATGTATCTGCTTGTAAGACAGGCAGTTATACCACACAAAATTTTTGCTAATTAACATCACCCATATGTCTACTTTAGATTGGCATCGTTTTTTGAACATCCTTTTATTTTTCTATGACCTCACAAGGCTTAGAACTTTAGCAGCAATTTCTCACATTTTCAAGAAAATTTCAAAAGGCTATTTTTACAGGGGCCAGTTCAGTTGTGAAGTGGTTTTGAGGGCCTTATATATTAGAAACCCCAAAAAAGTCACCCCATTTTAAAAACTTCACCCCTCAAAGTATTCAAAACAGCATTTAGAAAATGTCTTAACCCTTTACACATTTCACAGGAATTAAAGCAAAGTAGAGGTGAAATTTACAAATTTCATATTTTTCTGCAGAAATACATTTTTAATAATTTTTTTTTATAAAACAGAAGGTTTTACCAGAGAAATGCAACTCAATATTTGTTGCCAAGTTTCTGCAGTTTTAGGAAATATCCCACATGTGGCCGTAGCGTGCTACTGGACTGAAGCACCGGCCTCAGAAGCAAAGGAGCACCTAGTGGATTTTGGGGCCTTATTTTTGTTAGAATATATTTTAGGCACCATGTCAGGTTTGAAGGGCTCTTGCGGTGCCAAAACAGTCAAAATCAAACAAAAGTGACCCCATCTGGGAAACTAGACACCTCAAGGAAATTATCTAGGGGTGTAGTGAGCATTTTGACCGCACAGGTTTTTTTACAGAAATTATTGGAAGTAGGCCGTGAAAATGAAAATCTACATTTTTTCAAATAAAATGTAGGTTTAGCTAATTTTTTTTCATTTCCACAAGGACTAAAGGAGAAAAAGCACCATAAAATTTGTAAAACAATACCCGACATGTGGTAATAAACGGCTGTTTGGACACACGGCGAGGCTGAAAAGGGAAAGAGCGCTATTTGGCTTTTGGAGTTCACATTTAGCAGGAATGGTTTTCGGAGGCCATGTCACATTTGCAAAGCCCCTGAGGGGATAAAACAGTGGAAACCCCCCACAAGTGACCCCATTTTGGAAACTACACCCATTGAGGAAATTATCTAGGGGTATAGTGAGCGATTTGACACCACAGTTTTTTTGCAGAAATTATTGGAAGTAGGCCCTGAAAATAATAATCTACATTTTTTCAAAGAAAATGTAGGTTTAGCTAATTTTTTCTCATTTCCAGAAGGACTGAAGGAGAAAAAGCACCACAAAATATGTAAAGCAATTTCTCCCGAGTAAAACAATACCCCACATGTGGTAATAAACGGCTGTTTGGACACACGGCAGGGCTTAGAAGGGAAAGAGCGCTATTTGGCTTTTTGAGATCACATTAAGCAGGAATGATTTGCGGAGGCCAGGTCACATTTGCAAAGCCCCTGAGGGGACAAAACAATGAAAACGCCCAAAAAGGGACTCCATTTAGGAAACTACACCTCTTGAGGAATGCATCTAGGGGTGTAGTGAGCATTTTGACCCCACAGATGTTTCATAGAATTTATTAGAATTAGGCAGTGAAAATAAAAACAGTCCTTTTTCTTCAATAAGACGTAGCTTTAGCACAAATTTTTTCATTTTCTCAACAAATAAAGGAAAAAAAGAACCCAACATTTGTAAAGCTATTTCTCCCGAGTACGGCAATACCCCATATGTGGTCATAAACTGCTGTTTGGGCAACCGCAGGGCTCAGATGGGAAGGACCGCCATTTGGAGTGCAGATGTTGCTGGATTGGTTTCTGGGCACCTGTTGGCCCAAAACAGTGGAAACCCCCCAGAAGTGACCCCATTTTGGAAACTACACCCCTCAATGCATTTACCAAGGGGTGTAGTAAGCATTTTAACCCTGCAGGTGTTTTGTAGAAATTAGTGTGCGCTCAATGTTGCAGAGTGAAAATGGGATTTTTTTCCATAGATATGCCAATATGTGGTGCCCGGCTTGTGCCACCATAACAAGACAGCTCTCTAATTATTATGCTGGGTTTCCTGGTTTTAGAAACACCCTACATGTGGCCCTAATCTCTTGCCTGGACAGTCGACCAGGCTCAGGAGTGAAAGCGTACCATGTAAAATTGAGGCCTAATTTGGCGATTTACAAAGTATTGGTTCACAACTGCAGAGGCTCAGATGTGGAATAATAAAAAGAAACCCCTGATAAGTGACCCCACTATGGAACTGCACCCCTCAAGGCATTTATTAAGGGGTGTAGTGAGCATTTTCACCCCACAGGTCTTTTCCATAAATGAATGCGCTGTGGATGGTGCAAATTAAAAATGTATATTTTTCCCTAGATATGCCATTCAGTGGCAAATATGTCATGCCCAGCTTATGACGCTGGAGACACACACCCCAAAAATTGTTAAAAGGGTTCTCCCGGGTATGACGATGCCATATATGTTGAAGGAAACTGCTGTTTGGGGACGCTGCAGGGTTCAGGGCCGAGGGAGCACCATTTGGCTTTTGGAGAGCGGATTTTGCTTGGCACTATATTTGTTTGAGTATTGCTGGTGTTTTATAATGTGGGGGTACATGTAAGCGGGGCGGAGTATATAAGGGGCATAGTCAGGTGGTATAAAAAAAATAAAAATAATCCATAGATGTGTGTTACGCTGTGAAGCAATCCTTTCTGCACAGGCCAGTGTCGCACTGATAAATGGTGTCATTTCTTATCCCCCTTTTGGTCCACACTCCGCATATTTGCAGTTTGGGGAATTTTGCTGGGAAAGTATTATCCTGGTATAATACGGGCACCGTCGCTTCCAGCGGATATGTTTGGGCCCTCCCCTTCCTGGTTCCCTAATTTTAGGTCCTTGATAAATCGCCTCTTGAAACTGAAGAAATGTTCCCCTCGGGCACAACTGCATATTTTTTTATTTCCTGACTTATTGAAGCCATAACTAATTTTATTTTTCATAGACGTAGCGGTATGAGGGCTGGTTTGTTGCGGGACGAGCTGTAGTTATTATTGGTACCATTTTGGGGTGCATGCGACTTTTTGATCACCTTTTATCCTATTTTTTGGGATGCCAGGTAAACAAAAAAACGCAATTCTGGCACAGCTTTTTTCGTTTTTTTTATACAGCGTTCACCACGCATTATAAACTACATGTTAACTTTATTCTGCGGGTCAGTACGATTCCGGCGATACCTAATTTATAGCACTTTTTTATGTTTTAAAACTTTTTGCACAATAAAATTACTTTTGTAAAAAGAATGTATTTTTTCTGTCGCCAAGTTGTGAGAACCATAACTTTTTAATTTTTTTGTCGACGGAGGTGTATGAGGGCTTGTTTTTTGCGGGACGAGCTATAGTTTTTATAGGTACCATTTTTGGATACGTGCGACTTTTTGATCACTTTTTATTGTAATATTTGTAGGGCAAAGTGACCAAAAAACAGAAACTCTGGTAACGTTTTTTACGTTTTTTTTTTACGCTGTTCACCGCGTGCAATAAATAATATAATATTTTGATACCTCCGGTCGTTACGGTCGTGGCGATACCAAATACATATGGTTTATTGTTATTTTTCAATAATAAAGGACTTGATAAGAGTAAAAGGGGGATTGTGTTTTATTTGATTACTTGAAACTTTTATTGTTTTCAAACTTTTATTTTTTCACTTTTTTTTACACTTTTGTATACTTTTTTTACACTTTTTCTCAAGTCCCACTAGGGGACTTGAAGGTCCAACGGTCAGATTTTTTTTTTTTCTAATACATTGCACTACCTATGTAGTGCAATGTATTAGATCTGTCAGTCATTCACTGACAGCAAGCCGTTTAGGCTTCGCCTCCCGGCGGGGCCTCAATCGGCTTCCGTAATGGCAGAGCAGGAGACCATTGTGTCTCCTGTTGCCATAACAGCAGTCGCCAGTCCCGATTGCCTGTCAGGGCTGGCGATCTGCTAGTAACCGCTACGATGCAGCAATCGCTTTCGATTGCTGCATCGAAGGGGTTAATGGCAGGGATCGGAGCTAGCTCCGGTTCCTGCCGTTACAGGTGGATGTCAGCTGTACAGTACAGCTGACCTCCACCGCTGATGACGCCGGATCAGCTCCTGACCCTGCGCCATCTTGCCGGCAGCTACGGAAGCCGATCAGGCTCCGCCGCCGGGCGGATCTTGACCGGCTTCGGTGCTAGGCAGACCGGGAGGCCAGTATTAGGCCTCCGGTTGCCATTGCAGCCACCGGAACCCCGGCAATTTCATTGCTGGGGCTCCGATGAGCTGCAAACACCTTAAGTGCAGCGATCGCGTTTGAGCGCTGCACTTAAGGGGTTAATGGCGGGGATCGAAGCTAATTTCGGTCCCCGCCGTTACAGTCGGATGTCAGCTGTAAGATACAGCTGAGATCCGAAGATGATGGCACCGACTCAGCTTCTGAGCCGGTGCCAAACGTTTGACGTACATGTACGGCATTTTGCGGGAAGTAAATGCTTTCCATGACGTACATGTACATCAAATGTCGGGAAGGGGTTAAAAAAAAATTATGTTTTTTTGGAAAATTATGCTGCTTTCGCCTCTTTACAAACAGGAAGTGGGTCCCAGCGGTAGGGGGTTCTGCTGCACGACAGATTCAATATAAACACGACAGAAATTAGTGTAAATCATAGCGGAAATCTATGCAAGCTTGTATCTGGCATAGCTTTGAGTTTGTGGAGTCCTGACAGCCCATGTTGCGGCAGATTTATTAAGAGCTGTCCGCTTCTTAGTAAATTTATGACAACTTACTTCTGAAGGTTTCTGTTTAAAACCGGTATATGAAATGCCAGTCCTAATAAATTCCCCCATTGCATTCATGTAACCAGCTTTAGGACTTAAAAGTCAATTATCACAACAAGTGACATTGTTAGTTGTTAAGGTAGGGTAAATGAATTAAGGTAGTCGGATATGAGCTTTAATGAATTGAAAGTATTTTTTTTAAGCTCTTTAGAGCAAGATTTGACAATAAAAAGTTCTTCCTATGTGTATGTAATGCTGATATGTATCCATGCTCCTTACTTATTTTAATATTGTGTGATTGAATTTGATATGCTTGCCTGACAGTACTGTATGATCAGAAGTAATGGCTAGATGTTTAAGAATCAGATTCAGATAAGTTTTAGTAATGATACTTAGTTCAACAGATAGAGAGGTCCTATAGGGAAAGACCAAGTCAATGTGAGCTTGAAACTCTGAACAAATAAATACCAAGTCAGGCAGAGTAAAAAGTACATTTAGATTAAAAAGTTACTATTAAAATACAAACCACACAGCTCTTCAATGTAGAGTTTGAGAAGCTGCATAATATACCCTCCTGCTACTTTGCCTAAATGGTGAGCAATTAGAAATTTTTCTACCTAGAATGGCAGAAAACACACCATATTGGAGATGGAAAGGACGGCTAGAGGGGAAATGGAGGAGGCCGTAGTTTTTTAATTAAATTTTTTTCCTTGGTGTTTTTTTTTTTCCATTTGCTAACGATTTAGTCAAAGTAGCTCAAAAGTAAATGTCTTTATAATACATGATATTGTAAAGTAATGTAATGGGAAGTTTTGGCGCATGCCCGTTTTGAGTAAAAATGTTAGCTTTTTGAGACTTTATGCTGTTTTCGCGTCTTTTCAACTAGTAAGTCGGGACCAGCGGAAGAGCAGATCTCCTGCATGACATATTTAATTTACACCTGCGGATATTGTAGCTGACATCTATGCTAACTGGTGTAGATGTCAGTTTGTGCAGCACTGACAACCCAAGTTGCGCCATATTTATTCAGAGCAGTGGGCTTCTTGGAGTATGTTCACATTCAATTTTTTCTTTTCGTCAGAGGTATGTGTCGGGAGAAGTCTCTACGTATACCTCCAACGGAAGGCTGTATAGGCATAGAGTGGGATATATCACCTGAACTCCCCGGGCACAGCGTTACTTTAAGCACTAGGCTCGGAAAGCCCCTGACGTTAGCAACGCTCTGACTGGGGATTCTGCTCCTAGGGAAGCCCCTGACAACACTGTCCATAAATGGACACTGACGTTAGGAGCTTTAAGATGCCAAAATCCTAGGCCAGAACACTGGCATTGCACTGGCTGGGGATTCCACTCCTGGAGGGAGCCCCTGACGTCACTGTCCATATATGGATTTTGCTCCTGGAGGATCCCTTGATGTTACTGTCTGTACATAGACAGTGACATTAGGGGCTTTGTAATGTGAGAATTCCAAGTCGGAGCGTTGGCAGCTCTGTGGCCGGGAATTACGCTTGTAGAGAAAGCCTCTCACTTTACTGTGCATATATGGCTTTAAATATCTGTGGCGAAACCGGGTCAGTGGGGGTCGGTTTACGCCAAGAGAATGTGGGCGATAGATTCAGGCGACACAGATTAACAGGGGACAAACCACAGTGGCGCGTTTATTAACAGGGACAGACACACACAGAACCAATGCATCGCTGCTTCTCCCCTCTGGGCTGGATGGGAGAGGCTACCTCACTATGGGGTCTCTCCACTGTACCTTTCATCCTTTGGGGTGTCTCCAGATCCTCCTTAGTTAGATGGGACTCCAGCACTTGTCCTCTATTACTGTCCCTAGGTCAGGTACCATCTCTGAGGTAGACATCCCCTGCCTGCAGCTCACACTGCTATCTCATCCTCTCCTGGGATGCAACTAACTGAGAACTCATCCAACACCACTATATCCCTCACTCACCCCTCCCTCAGGAAACAGGCCCCCTCCTTTTTCTTATTTACATTAGATAAGTTCCCGCTCTCAGCCTGTGACTCATTCTCCTTCAGTGTAAGATTAACCCTAGAGGGGGAGGACAGTGAAGCAGCACTGAATACAATACAATACAAATTAACTGGTTATCAAACATAACGTAATGCAGTTTGAGGGGACATATCCCCATCTAGCACCGGGCGCCATCTAAGCTATGGCACCCGGATGACGGGAGTGCGACGGTTTGCGGCAGGCTTAACCTGTATTTGGGTACAATGCCTGTAAACGTCACCCGTTCCGCCACAGACCTCCCCCAGCTTAGATCCAGAATCAGTCCTGCTGACCCTCTGTCGGGTCAGTGATGAGATGTGGGCCCGGTGCTGTCAGTCTCCGCCCATCAGTGTCCTGCTGCCGAGAGAGTCCATCAGCATTCCCGTGGTCCCGGACCTTGTTATGAGAGATGGTAAAGTTATAGGATTGTAAGACCAGGCTCCACCGTAGTATACGCCCATTGTCCCCGGCGGTTCGGTTCAACCAACTGAGAGGACTGTGGTCTGTGACTATTGTGAACTCCCTCCCATAAACGTAGGGCTGGAGCTTCTTTAGAGCCCACACAACAGCCAGGCACTCCTTCTCAATGGTTGTGTATGCCCTCTCTCGGTCCAGCAACTTCCGGGAGAGGTACGCGACCGGGTGTTCGTGGCCCGCCTGGTCCACTTGGCTCAGTACCGCTCCCAACCCGACGTCTGAGGCATCGGTTTGGACTATGAACCGCCGGTGGAAGTCAGGGGCAGCCAGGACAGGGGAGGTGGAGAGGGCAGTCTTAAGGCTCCCGAAGGCCGCCTCACAGTCAGGGGACCAGGGCATCAGTCGACTGAACCTTTTGGACGGAAAGTCGGTCAAGGGCTTGGCCAGGGTACTATACTGTGGATGAATTTTCGGTAGTACCCTGTGACTCCCAGAGAGGCCCTAACCTGCTTCTGATTGGCCGGCCGGGGCCAATGGAGAATGGCCTCCACCTTGGCCGGCTCGGGGCGGATCTGTCCGCTGCCCATTCGGTGCCCCAGGTAGGCGACTTCTGCCATCCCCATCTGGCACTTGTCGGGGCGGATGGTGAGGCCGGCGTACCGGATGCGCTCCAGGATCTGCGCCACGTGCCCCAAGTGTTCCTCCCAAGTCTCGCTAAAGATAGCGATATCGTCCAGGTAGGCCTGGGCAAACTCCTGACACCCCACGAGGATCCGGTCGACCACCCTCTGGAAGGTCGCGGGGGCGTTCTTCATTCCGAACGGCGTGCACGTAAATTCAAACAGGCCGAACGGGGTGATGAACGCCGAGCGCTCTTGGGCTTCCTTGGTCAGAGGAATCTGCCAGTAGCCCTTGCTGAGATCCAGAGTGGACACGAAGCGTGCCCCTCCCAGCCTATCGAGCAGCTCATCAATCCGGGGCATCGGATAGGCATCCGTAACGGTTACCTCGTTCAGCCGCCGGTAGTCTACACAGAACCTCGTGGTTTTGTCCTTCTTGGGGACCAACACAACGCCGGCGGCCCAAGGACTGTGAGATGGTACAATGACCCCCATCTCCAGCATGTCTTCTACTTCTTTTCTCATCGCGGACAGCACTGAGGGAGTCACTCGGAACGCGGGCTGCCTCAGGGGTCGGGCTACTCCAGTGTCGACCTCGTGAGCGACTAGGGAGGTACGTCCGGGGGACGCGGTGAACAGGGCCTCCTGGGCTGCTAACACCTCCCCCATCTCCCTACTCTGCAAGCACGATAGCTGGACTTCAAGCTGCACATCTGCCAGGCGCTCCCACATTTGGCTCACATAGTCTACTACCGGGATCTCCGGGCTTGCAAACTTCCCTTCCCAACCTTCCCGGACTAAGTCCAAGGGTCCCCGGACCCGCCTCGCGAACAGCAACTCGAATGTGGAGTGCCCGGTAGACTCCTGCGGCACCTCTCGATAGGCAAAGAGAAGCTGCTGCAAGGAGCGGTCCCAGTCTCTCCCCTCCGAGTGGACGTATCGGAGTAGCAACTGCTTGAGGGTACCGTTGAACCTTTCACACAATCCGTTCGTTTGGGGGTGTTAGGCGGTGGTTCTTAGAGAACTCACCCCGTGCCGATTCCAGAAGTCCTGCATGAGTTCTCCCTGGAATTGAGATCCCTGGTCTGTGAGTACCTCACGCGGGAACCCCACCTGGCTGAAGATGTCCATGAGTCCCTGGGCGACGTGCTCGGCATATATGAAGGACAGAGCCACTTCGTCCGGGTATCTGGTAGCGAAGTCTACCAGGGTTAGGATGTAACGCTTTCCCCCTCGGCTGGGAGGATTAATGGGGCCAACCAGATCTATGGCCACCCGCTGGAAGGGCTCTCGGATGAGGGGCAGCTGCTTGAGCGGCACCTTGCGCGGGGCCCCCGCCACCCGTTGGCAGACAGAGCATGAAGCTCGGTACCGCCGCACGTCCTCAGTCAGCCCTGGCCAAAAGAAAGCCTTCGAGAGCCGGGCCCTGGTGGACCTGGTCCCAGTGTGACCCGCCGCGGGTATATCGTGGGCCAGGGCTAACAGTCGTGCACGGTAGGCTTGGGGAACAAGCAGCTGTTTGGAGGTGGTCCAGGGTGACGCGGGCTTGGTCGGGGCTTTGACCCAGTACAACAGCCTGTTGTCCCACTGGAACCCTGCCTGGGCCCCTCCACTGGGAGGTCGATCGGCCAGGCTACGGGCAGAGGACAGGGAAGGATCCGTATGCTGGGCCTCCCTAAAAGCGACCCTATCCACCTCCCCAGGTCTGTCGGGGGGTTCGTCAGGTCGGTAAGTTGTGAGGCATCAGGGGCTTGGGTACTTACCACCGGTGGTTCGGGGGGCGGGGCTTCCGGGAGAGGAGCCTCGGTGGTTACACGGGTCGGTGGTGGAGGCCGGTAAAGGTTCTCCCGGGCTTGGCTGCAGGTCACGGCCCCAGCGAACTGACTTGTGAGACCGTTCCCAAGGTCGTTCCCCAATAAGACATCGGCGGGGAGATCCGGCATGAGCCCGACTTCGACCTCCCCTTTTCCGGGGCCCCAGTCCAGGTAGACTCTGGCGCAGGGAATGGACCGCTGCTGTCTGTCCGCCAGGGCAATCTGGGCTAATCGCTGGGGAAGAACCTTAGACTGGGGAACCAGGTCCGCTCTTACCAGGGTGAGGGATGCCCCCGAGTCACGGAGTCCTTGGACGGTGCGACGTCCCAGCACCACGGGCTGTCGGCGGCCCTGCATGTTGGCAGGGACCTGGTTCGTCACGAGGCTCGCAAGCTCTACGTGATAGACCACCTCCTCCACCTCTGGTGCATCTAGGAGGTGGTCACACTCATCAGGGTCGCCTGCCTCCGGGCAAAAGGCGACCCGGGTTGGGGTTGGTCTGGGAAAGGGCACCGTTGATTGGGCCAGGGGGCAGTCCCGTCGGCTGGGGTCTCATCGAAGTTGGCCGGGGTGGGTCCGCTATTTTGGTAGGGGCTCGGAGCTCTCGGCGTTGGTCCTGGCGCGGAAAGCTTCTCCACTGGGGTCGGTGGGCCAAGAACTCGTCGGCCAGGGTGGCGGCATCTTCAGGGGTGCTGGGGTGGCGGTCCACGAACCAGGCACGAACGGGGACCTCCATCCTGGAGAGGAGTTGCTCCAAAATGACGAGGTCCTCCAGGGCCTCCCGACTGAAGGCCTTCTTCCCCTCGGCCCTCCTGGAGCAGCTTAAGCGGAGCTGGGCTGCCAGTTCCACATGGGTACCCTGGCCGGCGAGCGTCAAATTACGGAACCGCTCTCTGTAAGTCTCTGGGGTGATCGCATACCTCTTCAGCAGAGCGTCCCGGAGGCAACCGTAGTCCCTTCCGTCCTCTGGACCTAGTCTCCGGTAGACTTCAAGGGCCCTCCCTTGCAGGCTGGGCCCCACGTAGCGAGCCCATTCGGTGGTGGGGATGTCATGCACCTGTAGCTGTGTCTCCAGCATGGTTAGGTGTGCATCGATATCCGTGGACGAAGGATCCAACTTGGGGAGGTCGTTGTATCGTAGTTGGGGTCTTTGGGGCCCGGCAGGGATTGGGGTTGTTGGTTCTGGGGGTGCCACTGCACGGGCCACGGCCCCAACGATGATCAGGCGCTCGGCCTCGGAGCTTTGAGGCCCCAGAGCGGTCAGCAGATCCCCCATCCGCAGGGCCTGGGTGTCCGAGATGGCGCTACGGCCGGTTCCCTGGCGACTGGCCGGTTTATCGGGGCAGTAGTCAACGTCACCCTCGGCCATCTCTCCCATCTCAGCCGGGTTCGCCAGGTCCCAGGCTTGGAGCTTCTCAATCAGCCGATCCTTGATGTCGCGGGACGAGAAGGCAATACGCCGGAACCGGCACAGCTCTTGGAGAGTAATTCGGAGGTAGCTGCCATAGGGGACAGCCTCTGCTCCGCCGGGAGGATCCATGGCTGACTGCACTGTATGATCAGAAGTAGTAACTAGATGTTTAAGAATCAGATTCAGATAAGTTTTAGTAATGATACTTAGTTCAATAGATAGAGAGGTCCTATAGTGGAGGACCAAGTCAATGTGAGCTCGAAATTTTGAACGAAAAAATAACAGAGTAAAAAGTAAATTTAGATTAAAAACGTACTATTAAAATACAAACCAGACAGCTCTCCAAGGTAGAGTTTGAGAAGCTGCATACTATATTCTATTGCTACTTTGCCTAAATGGTTGGCAAATAGATTTTTTTTTTCTACCTAAAATGGCAGAAAGCACACCATTTTGGAGATGGAAAGGATGGCTAGAGGGGAAATGGAGGAGGCCATAGTTTTTTAATTGCTTTTTTTTACTGGGTGTTTTTTTATTCCATTTGCTAACAATTTAGGCAAAGTAGCTCAAAAGTAAATATTTTTCAAATCCGTAATTTTGTGAAGTATTGTAATTGGAAATTTTCACGCACGCCTGTTTTGAGTAACAATGTTAGCTTTTTGAGACTTTATGCTGCATGACAGATTTAATATAATTTACACCAGCGGATATTATAGCTGAAAGCTATGCTAGCTGGCGTAGGTATCTGTTTGTGGAGCACTGAACACCCAAGGTGCGCCAAATTTGTTCAGAGCTGTGGGCTTCTTAGAGTATGTTCACATTAAGTTTTTTCTTTTCGACTGAGGTATACGTCGGGAGAAGACTGTACGTATACCTCCAACGGAAGGCCTCGATGTATCCCATTGTATACACATACAGTGGGATATGTCACCTGAATTTCTCGGGCACAGAGCTACTTTAAGCACTAGGCTCAGGAAAGCCCCTGACGTTACTGTCCATATATGGACAGTGATGTTAGGGGCTTAAACAAAATCAAGAATCCACACCCAGTGTGTTAGCATTGCTCTGGCCTGGGATTCGGCCCCTGGAGGAGCCCCTGACGTTACTGTCCATATATGGACAGTGACTACAGGGGTTTTAAGATGCCGGAATCCTAGGCTAGAACATCGGCAACACTCTGGACAAGGTTTCTGCTCCTGGAGGAAGCCCCTAACGTCACTGTGTATATATGGACAGTGACGTCAGAGGATTTGAGATGCTGGAATCCCTAGCCAGAGCATCGACAATGCTGTGGCAGGGAAAACCGGTTCTTGAGGGAGCCTGTGATGTCACTTTCCATATATGGACAGTGATGTCAGGGGCTTTCAACTATGGAGTCTCCAGCCAGAGCATCGAAAGCCCTCTGGCTGGGGGCCCCTGTCTTGGGAAGGCCCTTGACATCACTGTCCATATATTAACAGTGATGTTAGGAGCTTCAAAACGTAGAATCCACAGGCAGAACGTTGGCAACGCTCTGGCTGGGAATTCCGCTCCTTGAGGAGACCCTGACAACACTATCCATAAATGGACTGTGAGTTCAGGAGCTTTAAGATGCCGAAATCCTAGGCCAGAACCTCGGCATTGCTCTTGCTGGGGATTTCGCTCCTGGAGGGAGATTCTGATGCCAGGGTCAAAATATGGACAGCGACGTTAGAGACTTTGAGATGTTGGAATCCCCGACCAGAGCATTGGCAATGCTCTGGCCAGGGATTCTGCTCCTGGAGGAAACCTTGACGTTACATAGATAGTAATATTAAGGGCTTTGTAATGCGAGAATTTAATGTCCGAGCGTTGCCAATGTTCTGGCCAGTAATTCCGCTCCTGGAAGGAGCCCTTGACGTCAATGTCCAGATATGGACAGTGATGTTAGGGGCTTTCAACTATGGAGTCTCCAGCCAGAGCATCGAAAGCCCTCTGGCTGGGGGCCCCTGTCTTGGGAAGGCCCTTGACATCACTGTCCATATATGAACAGTGATGTTAGGAGCTTCAAAACGTAGAATCCACAGGCAGAACGTTGGCAACGCTCTGGCTGGGAATTCCGCTCCTTGAGGAGACCCTGACAACACTATCCATAAATGGACTGTGAGTTCAGGAGCTTTAAGATGCCGAAATCCTAGGCCAGAACCTCGGCATTGCTCTTGCTGGGGATTTCGCTCCTGGAGGGAGATTCTGATGCCAGGGTCAAAATATGGACAGCGACGTTAGAGACTTTGAGATGTTGGAATCCCCGACCAGAGCATTGGCAATGCTCTGGCCAGGGATTCTGCTCCTGGAGGAAACCTTGACGTTACATAGATAGTAATATTAAGGGCTTTGTAATGCGAGAATTTAATGCCAGAGCGTTGCCAATGCTCTGGCCAGTAATTCCGCTCCTGGAAGGAGCCCTTGACGTCAATGTCCAGATATGGACAGTGATGTTAGGGGCTTTGAGATGCCGGAATCGCCGGCCAAAGCGTCGGCAACACTGTAGCCGGGGATTCTGCTTCTGTAGGATCCCCTGACTTTACTGTCCATGTATCGACAGTGACGTGAGGGGCTTTCTAATGCAAGTGTCCCAGACCAGACCATTGGCAAAGCTGTGGCTGGGGACTCGACTTCTAGAGGGAACCCCTGACGTCATTGTCCATAAAAAGGCGGTAACGTCAGGGGGCCCACTAGTACTGGAATCCCCGGCCAGAGTGCTACCGATGCTCTAAGCCGTGTTCCGAATAGTTCAAAGCTTATTTCAGTAGGCTTCGGTTTAATATTGGCGTATAAAAATGCCAGTCTTTTTAAATTCCACCCATTGGTTATATGCAACAACGGGAGGTGAGGTCCTCTTGCTCGACAGATTTACTATAAGTTACATCAGGCATTGGCGGAAATTATAGCGGAAATCCATGGCAGATTGTTTCTGGCGTCGATTTCAGTTTGTGGAGCCTTGACAGCCAAAGTTGTGTCAAATTTATTAAGAGCCATGCTGATATATAATCATGCTTTTTACGTATGTTTTAATATTGTGTGATTGAACATGATGTTCTAGACTAGATAAAAAGTTACTATTAAAAAAAAAAAAAAATAGACAGCTCCCTACCAAGTTAGACTTTGAGAAGCTGCATACTATACTCTCCTGCTACTTTGCCTAAATGGTAAGCAAATTGATTATTTTCTTTTTCTACCTAAAATAGCAGAAAACACACCTATATTGGAGATGAAAAGGACGGCTAGAGGGGAAATGGAGGAGGCCGGTGTTTTTAATAAACAGATTTTTATTGATCCAGTATACATCTAATCATTACATACAGCAATGAAACATTGCAAACAAAGCATTGGGATAAGGATCACATTTTTTACAGAAAAAAAAAAAGGAAACATACAAACAAACAAAACTGTGGATCCAGACACGACAAATTGACCACATATTCGACTAAGGTAATCATAAGAGTATGTCGGAGTAAGTAGAGTCAGTCCATTGATCCCATAAGGAAGTACGAGCGTAGGACCCTTGAATAGAGGCTAAAGCGCGTTCCATAACACAATTATTGTTAACATATAAAATCACTTCACTCATACTAGGCACTTTTGTACATTTCCAGTATTTTGCAATCAATATTTTTGCAGACAGCAATACATGAAAAAGTACGTTTCTGACACCCGGAGAGAAATCCACCAATCCCACATGCAGTAGGGCTAGAGCAGGGGCGAGCTGAATGTCAACCCCTAAAAGAGATCGTAAGAAATGTTCTACTTGCTGAT
Source organism: Rhinoderma darwinii (assembly GCF_050947455.1). Taxonomy (NCBI): domain Eukaryota; kingdom Metazoa; phylum Chordata; class Amphibia; order Anura; family Rhinodermatidae; genus Rhinoderma; species Rhinoderma darwinii. The sequence goes on along the minus strand of NW_027461846.1, from coordinate 458,899 downwards.
AAAAGCTGGACAATACTGTACACTCCCAGAAAATATGGAGGATGGTACCCTTAGAAGTGAGGCACCTCCAGCACCTATCTGATGATGTTTGATATATTCGCGACAAACGACTAGGAGTGTAATACCACCTATACATTATTTTCCTAGACACTTCCAAATGTGTAGCACACTTTGAGAGAGAGCAAGCTAGATTGAAAGTGGCTTCCCAATCCTGCGTACTTATAGGGATTCCTAGATCTCTCTCCCAATGCCCCAGACAAGGAAATTCCTCCCGAAGCAAACCCTCACACAATACCTTATACATTTTTGATATCCCTTTGCATGTTTTATCCAGATTAGTGAATGACAATTCAAAAGGTGTTTTAGGGGAATCAATCAGAGGAGGCAATGTACTCAACAAGTGACGTATTCTAAGGAATTTATAGAAGTCCCTACGGGGTATGTTGTACTTCAGACATATTAAGCTGAACGAGCTTAATTAGGCCTAGATCTGAGCATCTACTCCCCTATAAATTTAGATGTAGCATATGGGGAAGGCACTCGTGCAGGGGGGCACGACGGCAGAAGTCATCTCTGTCTAAGTGTCATACTGTTAAAGTGTCCTGGCAGTTATACATGGCAGTTGGACAGGGTCAGTGACAGGTAAGCTGCATTACCAAAACAAACAAACTATCACATGCTCTAATTATTAGAATTCAAACTATCTGTTTACAAACAAACATGTTTGCTACCGCTCTCAGCATTATAGCTGCTCTTGGTTTACAATCCTATCGCCCATTTAAGCCTTGCCAAAAAACAGTCCACATCAGTCCCTCTCTCCTTGCCTCGCCCATGTACAGCTCCCATTCACTATTCACTTTCCTCAATCAACTTAACCCATCCCATCCCACTGCTCAACATAAAAATCACTCTCATAAATCACATAACCATCTGCTCTCTCTCTCCATTTTCCTGCTACTCGCTGCAGGGGACATCTCTCCCAACCCTGGTCCTCCCTTTTCTTCTGCCAAGCTCAACCACTTACCTGTCACACATAGAAACCCTGCAAATCCTCTTGCCATTCCTTGTACGTCTTCTCCTGTCTCTTTTAACTGTGCTCTCTGGAACTCTCGGTCCGTGTGCAACAAACTCACCTTTATTCATGACTTATTCCTTTCTAACTCTCTCAACCTTCTGGCTCTTACAGAAACATGGCTACACCTGTCTGACACTGCTACCCCTGCTGCTCTATCTTATGGTGGTCTCCAGTTCTCTCATGCCCCCAGACCTGAGAACAGGCAGGGTGGAGGAGTAGGTATACACCAGACCTGAGAACAGGCAGGGTGGAGGAGTAGGTATACACCAGACCTGAGAACAGGCAGGGTGGAGGAGAAGGTATACCCAAAACCTGAGAACAGGCAGGGTGGAGGAGTAGGTATACACTAGACCAGAGAACAGGCAGGGTGGAGGAGTAGATATACACTAGACCTGAGAACAGGCAGGGTGGAGGAGTAGGTATACCCCAGACCTGAGAACAGGCAGGGTGGAGGAGTAGGTATACCCCAGACCTGAGAACAGGCAGGGTGGAAGAGTAGGTATACCCCAGACCTGAGAACAGGCAGGGTGGAGGAGTAGGTATACTTCTTTCCCCACACTGCATTTTCCAGGTCATTCCCCCGGTCCCCTCACTCACATTTCCCTCTTTTGAAGTCCATACCCTCAGACTCTTTCACCCTTTTCCCCTCCGAGTGGCAGTTGTCTACCGCCCACCGGGCTCACCCCGCCAATTCCTGGATAATTTTGCTGCCTGGCTTCCACAGTTTCTATCCTCTGAAACACCCACTCTCATCATTGGTGACTTCAACATCCCCATTGATAACCCAATCTCCTCATCTGCCTCCCAGTTTCTATCTTTAACCTCGTCCCTAGGTTTGTCACTCTCCTACACATGAGGACGGGCATTCGCTTGACCTGGTCTTCTTCCGTCTCTGCTCAGTTTCTCACTTTATTAACTCTCCTCTCCCGCTTTCTGACCACAATCTTCTCTCCTTTACTATCAAATATTCTCTGCCTCCTCAGGTCATCCCTACGTATCAGACATACAGAAATCTACATGCCATTAACACTGTGAAACTCATAGACAGTCTACAGTCCTCATTGTCCCCTATCTCTTCCCTCTCCTGTCACAATCTGGCTGCCAAACTTTATAATAACACTCTCAAAAATGCATTGGATGAAGCAGCCCCCCCTACACTCCGAACCACCCGACAAAGATGACGCCAACCCTGGCACACGCCTCAATCCCGCTTTCTTCAGCGGTGCTTGAGATGTGCCGAACGACTGTGGAGAAAAATCGCATTTGGATGCAGATTTCCTCCATTACAAATTTATGCTCAAAACTTACAACTCTGCCCTTCACCGAGCCAAACAACTCTATTTCACTTCTCTCATCTCCACACTATCTAATAATACAAAACGCCTCTTTGATACTTTTCACTACCTCCTTAGTCCTAAAGTGTAGACGCCAATCACAGATCTCAGTGCTGAAGACCTGGCCACTTATTTTAAAGTTAAAATTGACAACATCCGGCATGATATTATCTCCCAGTCCCCTAGTAACATCGATCCCCTTCCCTCCCGCACTCCCTCTTCTTCACTCTCAGCATTTGACCCAATAACTGAAGAAGAAGTCTCGAGGCTCCTCTCTTCTTCTCGTCCTACTACCTGCCCTAGTGATCCTGTCCCCTCACACCTCCTAAAGTCCCTCTCCCCAGCTGTCACTAGTCACCTGACTAAAATATTTAACCTCTCTCTTTCCTCTGGTATCTTTCCCTCCGCTTTTAAACATGCCATTATAAACCCATTACTGAAAAAACCAACTCTTGACCCATCCAGCGCTGCTAACTACCGACCAGTCTCTAATCTGCCCTTCATCTCCAAACTCCTGGAACGCTTGGTCTACTCTCGCCTTATCTGCTATCTCTCTGCTAACTCCATTCTTGACCCCTTACAATCTGGTTTCCGCACTCTACACTTCACAGAAACTGCCCTTACTAAAGTCTCAAATGATCTCTTGGTGGCTAAATCAGACGGTAAATCCTTTCTCCTTATTCTTTTGTATCTCTCTGCAGCCTTTGACACTGTAGACCACAAACTCCTACTTAACATGCTCCACTCTATTGGCCTCCAGGACGCGGTTCTCTCTTGGTTTTCCTCCTATCTCTCTGACCGCTCGTTCCGTGTGTCATTTGCTGGTTCCACTTCTTCTCCTTTTCCCCTTGCTATCGGCGTTCCTCAGGGATCAGTCCTAGGTCCGCTGCTCTTTTCTCTCTACACAGCTCCTATTGGACAAACCATCAGCAGATTTGGCTTCCAGTACCATCTCTACGCTGATGACACCCAATTATATACCTCTTCCCGTGACATCACCCCTGCTCTAATACAGAACACCAGTGATTGTCTGTCCGCAGTCTCTAACATCATGTCCTCTATCTGAAACTGAATCTTTCTAAAACTGAGCTCCTTGTGTTCCCACCATCTACTAACCTCCCTAAACCTGATGTCTCCATCTCTGTGTGTGGCACTACCATCACTCCTAAGCAGCACGCCCGCTGTCTCGGGGTTATTTTTGACTCAGATCTTTCCTTTACTCCTCACATACAATCACTTTCACGCTCCTGTCATTTTCACCTCAAAAACATCTCCAGAATCCGCTCTTTTCTTACGGAGGAAACCGCCAAAACTCTCATTGTTTCTCTGATTCACTCTCGTCTTGACTACTGTAACTCACTACTAGTCGGTCTTCCCCTCACTAAACTCTCCCCTCTCCAATCTATCCTCAATGCAGCAGCCAGGCTCATCTTTATGACCAACTGCTACACCAACGCCTCTAATCTGTGCCAGTCACTGCACTGGTTGCCCATCCCCTTCCGAATAAAATTCAAACTTATTACTCTCACCCACAAAGCTCTCCACAGCGCTGCACCTCCTTACATCTCCTCCCTCATCTCTGTCTACCACCCTACTCGGGCTCTACGTTCTGCCAACGACCTTAGATTAAAATCCTCCATAATACGAACCTCCCACTCCCGTCTCCAAGATTTCTCTCGTGCTGCACCTGTCCTCTGGAATGCGCTACCCCAGACAATCCGATTAATTCCCAATATCCACAGTTTTAAACGTGCCCTGAAAACACATCTATTTAGACAGGCCTATAACATTCCCTAATCTGACTCCTTTCCATGGCCCTCCTTTTAGACTAGTCATCAGAATAAGATTCCCTCACGCTCCTTCTCTTCATGTCCGTCATACACGGATACTGGCTGGTGACCGGCTCATGCAGCTTTATGTTACCACCGCATGTGTATAAAAATGGCCGGACCATTGTACACAACAAACACTGTTACACTTTGTGTCTCCCTTATGTCCTCATAGATTGTAAGCTCTTGCGAGCAGGGTCCTCACTCTCCAGGTTTGAATTGTAAATGAACTTTGTCACTATGTAATGTCTGATATTGTTTGTTTCATGTCCCCTCTAAATTGTAAAGTGCTGCGTAATATGTTGGCGCTATATAAATAAAGATTATTATTATTATTATTATTAATGCCATTAGATGAGTTCGCTCCATAATGTCAGAAATACACTCAATGCCGGGCAACAGCCAATTTTGGATATCAATATCAGGTATCAGAAGCGGAAGCAGTCGAAGAGGAAGATCAGAAAATCTCACCGGGATTATAGGGTGAATAACAGTAAATTTTTTCCATGCCTCATACTTCATGTACTTGGATAAGTCTGCTTCTATCGCAGATACCAATGGTATATAATTATATTTATATAAAAGAGAGGTGGGGTAGGTAAGTTGTATTCCTAAGTATGAGAAAGAGTGCTAAACCCAAACAAACGGAAATTTCTTCCGGAGAGAGTCCAAAAGAAGACGAGAAATATTCATACTCAAAACCATAGACTTGGTCACATTAAGCTTATAATACGAAACTGCACTAAAAGCCTCCAATATCTTAGTGACCTCTAATAGAGATGTCTCAGGGTCAGATATAGCAATGAGCACATCATCCGCAAATAAGCCAATTTTATGAGATATATCCCCACCGTTATCCCACTAATAGCAACAGATGACCTAATGGAAGTAGCCAACGGCTCCATCACCAAGGTAAAGATGAGTGGAGATAAAGGACACCCTTGTCGAGTCCCATTGGTTATGTTAAAAAATTTGGATGTACATCCAGAGGTAAATACCAATGCAGAGGGAGAAGAATATAGGGCCATTATACTATGATGCGCCGTACCATGAATTCCAAATGCCTCCAGAAGTAACCGCAAATATCCCCAATGGACCCGATCGAAGGCCTTCTCCGCGTCCAAGGAAAGAAGCACAGAAGGCGTCCGATCTCGCTCCACCAGGCCCAACAAGTCCACAAAACGCCTTGTGCTATCAGATGAGAGCCTCCCCTTTACAAATCCCACCTGATCCTGATGTATCAAATCAGGCAAAATGCCGGCTAGGCGTTCCGCAATTATTTTAGCAAACAATTTTAAGTCTGTATTCAGCAATGATATAGGTCTGAAGTTACCCGGTTTGTCCGGAGTTTTCCCCGGTTTAGGTAAAACAACTACTGTAGCTTTTAACATTTCCACAGGGAAATTACCACCTTGCTGTACATCAATAAACAGATTCAATAAATGGGGTAGGAGAAGAGAACCACATTTTTAGTAGTAGTCTACTGTGAGACCATCGGGGCCAGGAGCCTTATGAGGTTTCAAGGACTTTATAGCCTGGAGGATTTCAGTTTCAGATATACTAGCAGAGAGCATCTCCAACTGATGAGAGGTGACTGAAGGCAAATTCATGTCCTGTAGAAAGGAAGAAATCATGGACACAGAAGGCTGTGGGGTATCTAAATTATCCTTGAGATGATATAGATCTGCATAGTAATGTGCCAGTACATTTGCTACGCCTTGAGGATCAAATACCTTTTCATTCTTACTATTATAAAGGAAAGGAATCCTAGATTGAGCCGATCTCTGTTTGAGATGCGAAGCTAATAAGGCGCTGGTTTTATTGTTAGGGTATGTTCACACGAGGGCGTCCGTTACGGCTGAAATTACGGGGATGTTTCAGCCTGAAAACATCCCCGTAATTTCAGCCGTACCGGCATGTGCAGGCGCTTGAACGCCGCGTCAATTACGGCCGTAATTAGCGCTGCTATTCATTGGAGTCAATGAATAACGGCTCTTGACAGCGGCGCGTAAATATACGCCTCGTGTGAACAGACAAATGTCTGCCCATTGCTTTCAATGGGCAGATGTTTGTCAGCGCTATTGAGGCGCTATTTTCGGGCGTAATTCGAGGCAAAAACGCCCGATTTACGTCCGTAAATAGGCCGTGTGAACATACCCTTATATCCATAATAACGTGCCTTCACCTTTCTCAAGGACTGCTCATATTTATAAAGGTCAAGTTGGTTGAGTTGATTCTGTAAATTCTTGAGCAAAGCAGCCCTGTGTGGACAGTAAGGCGGGATTCACACGACCGGGTCGTTCCCGAGCCCGAGTCTCGGCCGGTAAAATCGTCCATTTTGCCCGGCCGGTTTGCATTCAGTTTTGCATCCGTGCCGGGCCGGGCAGATCCGGACAGTGACATCAGCGGCAACTCCTGAAGGGGAATCCCCATGTGTTCGGGGATTCCGCTTCAGGAGTTTCCCCTGATGTCACTGCCCAGATATGGACAGAGACATCAAGCGCTCTGTCCAGGAGCGGAATCCCCGAAAACACGGGGATTCCGCTCCTTCAAGGAGCTAAAGTGCGGCTAGCACATAGCAGAGCGGGGAGATACCTCCCTGCTCTGCTATAGTGGCGTCGCTGCAGTAGTAGCAGCTGCAGCTGCTAGCGGCGCCATCGAAGGTGTCGCCGGGCCAGGGTGCTTTTCAAGCAGGGGAAGGGAGCCAGCGCAGCGCTCCCTTCCACCTGCTGTACACCCCGGCCCTGCCACACAGTGTACAGCGATGCCATTCGTCAGAATGGCATCAACTCCTCCTCCTCACATGCACTCTGCGCTGTGAGGAGGAGGAGATAGAGTGCAGGCTCCGGAAAACCCGGCCATCACTCGGGACACATCCCGGTGATGGCCGTGTATTACCCGGCCCCATAGACTTCTATGGGAGCCGGGCGGCCGGGTACCCGGGCGAAGATAGAGCATGTCCTATTTTTTAGGGGTCTATTATTCCTAATGCAGCCGGGTGCCGGACGATTTATGAACGGCCAGCACCCGGCTGGGAAACCCTGCCGTATGAATGAGGCCTAAGACAGCTTGTTGGAAGCACTTAATTGAGTGATGTTGGATGACAACTGAAGTCTCAATTCATTTTTCTGTCTTTTATCTCTAGCTGCAATACTGATAAATTGACCTCGCATATAAGCTTTGTGTGTGCACCAAAGCGTAGCCGAGGACACCTCGGCAGTATCATTGAGCAAAAAAAATTCTTGCAATAAATCAGCGGATTTGTTAGCAAATTGAGGGGCAGATAGAAAATAATTGTTAAGTCGCCATTGGTTCGCAGGAGGAGTACTATATCTTTCTGCAATGGATAAATAAATGGGCGCATGATCGGACCAATCGATATTACCTATTTTTGTAGATATTATTCTACGAAACAAAAAAGCATCCGCAAAAAACATATCTATCCGTGAATATGTCTTATGTGGATGAGAGAAATAGGTGTAATCTTTCTCTGAGGGGTGCTGGAGCCGCCGCACATCTGGAGCCGCCGCACATCTAATAGCATTTCTTTTTGAGTAATATTGTACAAGTCGGACGGTTTATCTGACCCTGAAGGAGCTGAGGAGTCTAGTGTGGGCCACGTTGTTTTATTAAAGTCTCCCATAAGTAACACCGAACCCGACCGATGCTTATTGAGAAGTTTAAACAGTGATTGAAAAAAACGTAACTGTTTTTGGTTGGGCGCATAAATTGCGACCAGAGTGTAGGTAATATTATTAATGTCACATATCAATATCACAAAACGTCCATATGGATCTATATGGGACTCCCTAAGTATAAAAGCCACAGAGTTTCTAATCGCAATTGTGACTCCCCTTTTTTTGTGATAAGCCGGGGAGGCATATATATTCGCAAATTGCTTATGGTGCAACCTACTTACATCTACCGGATTTAACTGGGTTTCCTGCAAACATACGATATCCGCATGGGACTGTTTTGCCTCTTTCCATACCATAGAACGTTTAAACGGACTATTAAGTCCTTTAGGCTATGTTCACACGGGGTATTTTGCAGGAGGAATATCTGCCTCAAAATTCTGTTTGGAAGTTTGAGGCAGATATTCCTCTCCATGCACGCCGATTTTCACGGCGATTTTCGTGCCGTTTTTCGCCCGCGGCCATTGAGCGCCGCGGGCATAAAACAGCGCAAAATACGCTTTCTCTGACTCCCATTGAAGTCAATGGGAGGTCAGAGGCGGAAGCGCCCGAAGATAGGGCATGTTGCTTCTTTTTCCCGCGAGGCAGTTTTACTGCTCGCGGGAAAAAGACGCCGACGCCTTCCATTGAAATCAATGGGAGGCGTTTTCGGGCCGTTTTTGCCGAGTTTTGCGACGCGGTTTCCGCGTCAAAAAGCTCAGCAAAATACTCCGTGTGAACATAGCCTTAGTGTTAAGCGAAACGACCTGTAGCACCATTTTAAGACATGAAATGCATCTGCTAAAAGACAATTACCTGAGACCCACTGACTTACTACATGTCTGAGATAGAGATTTCCAGAGCAGCTTTGACCTGCCCTGTATAGACCGGAGTTAACAAAAACAGACATACAACAATGAAACAGTATCCTGAGAGGGAGGACATCAAACCCTAAGGTGAGACGTAGAGGGGGGAAGGTGAAACACATCAATTGCAGAGTATCACCGTGAACCATACCATGGCATGTAAGAAAATACAGCAAGGATATACAACAGGCAGTTATGTCATAGCCCTTTCTGAGGTACAGAGAATATTCTGCAATAACCTTTAGGCCCTGTTCACACTGAGGTTTTTTTTACGCGTTTTTTTTTTCCCCTTTTTTTTTTTCTCCTTTTCCTTTTTTGACGCGGAAACCGCGCCGCAAAACCGCCCGAAAATGCTTTCCATTGATTTCAATGGGAGTTGGACGAGTTTTCTTTACCGCGAGTAAAGAAAAAAACAACGCGTCACGGTAAAAAGAAGCGTCATGACCCATCTTGAGGCGGTTTCCGCCTCCAAAACACCATTTCAATCAGTCAGAAAGAGGGAAAAAAAAACGCCTCGGAGTGTTTTGACGAGTTTTTGTCAAACCACTGTGCAAAAAACCGTCTGGAGCAGTTTTTGCAGGAGGAATTTTCCTCCTGCAAAAAACTCAGTGTGAACACAGCCCTAGGAATCATATCAGAATTTATCAAGACATACAAGAGGCAGTCAGTCAGGATCTTTCGTTTCCCATTCCTTCTCCAATCTAGGTAAGGATCTGGATCTTAGCGATTTAGGAAGGGAAGCAATCGGAGATAAATGCCATTCCTGAAGCAGTTGCAGAACTTTGGCTGGATTGTTCGCAATCACTTTCCGACCATCTTTAGTGATAATGAGCTTGACAGGAAATCCCCAGCGATATTGAACATTGTGCGATCTTAAAATCTTCGCCACATCTTGGAACTCCCGTCGTTTCGCCAATGTAATCGCTGACAGATCCGTGAACGCGGAGACACCTTGAAACCTGTCTGGAAGAAGAGGTGGTTGTCTGGCGGCTTGCATCATCTTCTCTTTAAATGGATAGAAGTGTAAACGAGCGATCACATCCCATGGAATAGTGGCAGGTCATTCTTTGGGTTTTGGTATACGATGCACTCTATCAATAAGCAAATCTGACACAGGGACATCGGGTACTAGCGCCACAAAAAAAATCAGTAAGAAATTCTTCAAGTTGTTCCGGTTTTATCGCTTCAGATATGCCTCTAAACCGCACGTTATTGCGGCGGGACCGATCTTCCAAATCCGCCACCTTTAAACGTAAGGACCCCACTCCCTCTTCTAAAGAATTGTTGATATCTACCAGCTCATTATGCGCTGCTGAGAAGTCAGCCATTTTATCCTCCATATGAGAGGTACGTTCTCCCAGAGCAGCAAATTCCATTTGGATATAAAAGCAGCTTGAATGTCAGACTGGAGAGAGGTTCTCAAACTATCCAGTAAGATTTATGAAGTATCTTCCGATACAGGCGAAGCAGTAGACTGTGATGCGTGCATAGCAGGGGAGAGACAAGTCTCTGTACTTTGCATATGTGGCATAGGAGACAGAGTATGAGGAACAACATGAGTACTCACTCGGCCCCTGGATGTATCACTTTGCATGTGAGGAGAGGATCCATGAGAGGACCGGGTGTGGTCTCTCCCACTAGCTGAAGATTGCAGCGAGGAAGCAGGAGAAGAAGGTCCCTCTTTAGCTGTTCTCACATCCGTTCTCACAGCCTGGAAGCCGCCGGCGCCACTTTGGGACCTCGTGGAGGGAAAGAACTCTGTAAGTCTAGCAGAGTTTGCTTTCTTTTTAGCTTTCCCCATGTTGCAGGGCAGAAAGCAGGACTTAAGTGCCGCTCTCAGTACACTTGCTGGGTCTTTTCTCAGCCGTTTAGAGCCGCTTAGGGCCGTTTGTAATGCCTGGTGTTCAGGAGCTGAGGCACACACGTCTCACTCCATGCTCATCCGGCCACGCCCCCCAGCCCCGCAAGATGTCATTTTTTATCAAAATTTCTTATTTTCACAGGGAACAAAATACCCCATTTTGTTGCCCAATTTGTCCTTAGTGTGGCAATACTGCATTTGTGGTGATAAACTGCCGTTTGGGCCCATGGGAGGGCTCAGAATGAAAGGAGCGCTATGTGTTTGTTGGAGTCCAGATCTTGCTGGATTGGTTTTTGGGTGCCATGTCGCATTTGCAGAGCCGCAGAGGTATCAAAGCAATGGAAACCCACCAGAAGTGACCCCATTTTGGAAACTACACCCCTCAAGGAATTCATTTATGGGTGTTGTGACCATTTTGACCTCATAGTTTTTTCACAGAACTTATTTGAATTGGGCTGGGAATTAAAACAAAATTATTTTTTTCCAATAATATGTAGTTTTGGCTGAAAATGTCTTATATTCACAATAAATAAAATACCCCATTCTGTTGCGCAATTTGTTCTGAGTGCCGCAATACCCCATTTGTTGTGATAAACTGCCGTTTGGGCCCATGGGAGGGCTCAGAACGAAAGGACCACCATTTGGCCTACTGGGGATTTTCTGGTGTGAAGTCATGTATGCAGAAGCTCCTGAGGTACCAGTACAGTTGAAACCCCCGAGAAGTGACCCCATTTTAAAAACTACACCCCTTAAGGCATTCATCTAGAGGTGTAGTGAGCATTTTGACCGGAGACATACAACCCATAAACTGTAATGTGGGTTCTCCCGGGTATGGCAATACCCTACATGTGGCTGTTATCAACTGCCTGGGCACACAGCAGGGCTCAGAAGGGAAAGATGAGGGGGATAAGCTGTGCGGAGTGCATCAGGGTAAGTAATAAACCAAGGGATGTATGATAAATGTTAAAACACTCTTTCATACAGAGCTCTGGTTTTTCGGGACACGTCACATTGATATATTGTGTCCTCCCTTATCCCCCTCTTATAGCAGACTTTGCACCTCTTTTGACTTTTTCCCTTCTTGCCAGTTTGGGGAACTTCTCCTGGAAAGTGTTGCCCTGGTACGATGCGTGTGGCCTCGCTTCCAGAAGTACTGGGTGCCCCCCACCTTCCTGGTCCCTAAAGATTAGGTTCTTGATAACCACCTCTTGAAATTCCAGGAAAGTTCCCCTCTGGCCTGTACATCGATATAGCATGTACGCATTGTACAATGCCATCTGTATGATGTGCCCGGCCAGCTTCTTATACCACACCGCATGGCGCTGTAGGGCTTCAGGACTTGATCTGACAAGTCCACCCCTCCCATATACCTATTGTAGTCCAGGATGCAGTCTGGTTTGGGGGTCTCTGTACTGGTACCTCGTACAGGTACATGGGTATTGGTGTGGCATCTCTCTTGTCCTTGTACGTGACACATAATATGTTGCTGCTAGAATGTGCCCTGTGCTCACCCCTTCTTGTTTGCCCTGCAGAGTCTTAGGGAGGCCTCTCAGATTTCCTCTAGCGGTGCCGCATGCCGCAGGACTTCTGGAAGTGAGGCAGTTGAAGAGTGGGACGCTGGTATAAAAATTATCCAGGTAGAGGTGGTAACCCTGGTCCAGCAGTGGGTGAACCAAATCCCACACAATTTTTGCATTAACTCCCAGTAAGGGGGGGGGGGGAAGGCATTCTGGGGGCTGAATACTGGTGTCCTTCCCTTTATATATCCTAAATTTGTAGGTATACTCTGATGCACTCTCGCAGCTTATACATCTTCATGCCATACCTTGCCATCCTACCCGGCAGGTACTGGCGGAATTGAAGCCTCCCTTTAAAATCTACCAAGGACTCATCAATAGAAATACACTTCTCGGGGGTGTATGCTTGGGAAAACCGGGCACTGAAACGGTCTAATAGGGGTCTCTGTTTATACAAACGGTCAAAACTCGGGGTTGGCACGGCTCATTATCAGTATAATGTAAGAAGCAAAGTATTGCCTAATTTATTTATTTTTTTAGGTTCCAGTTCAGTTCTGAAGTTGCTTTGAGGGGCCCATATATTAGAAACCCCTATCAAACACCCCATTTCAGAAACTAGACCCCTCAGAGTATTCACAACAGCATTTAGAAAGTTTATGAACCCTTTAGGTGTTTCACAGGAATTTAGAGCAAAGTAGAGGTGAAATTAACTTTTTTTTTTTCTCAGAAAATCCTCTTTATACCATTTTTTTTTATAACACAAAAGGTTTTACAAGGACTGCAAGGACCCATTATCAACCTTACCTGCCCAGGACCTTATACCATCCTTAATTAAAATAAAAACACCAACACCTTCTTTGTGGAAATGTGGAAGTGGCCACAGCTTTATTATTATTTAACAACCATCGGCATGAAGACATATATTTTTCCTTTTCTCCTTCTCCTGAAATGCCGATGCTCCCTGTACTCCATCAGGCATGTAGGGTACTAACTCTGTCTTCTTCGCCATACTCTCCGCCAGCTGTGACATCTACAAAAGAAACAGAAAAACGCCAGAACAAGAATATAACCGTAGAACAATGACAAACTAAAACTAAAAGCAAAACCACTAGGGGAGGGAGGGAGGGCGGGTGTTTCTCCCGCTGCAGCTTGAAGGTAAGAGGGCGTTTTGCCCCAAACCCCCAGCCTTATATCTCCTTAACCACGCCCCTCTTACCCCTTGTTCACCAATCCTGGTCCTGGGTATTATTTAAACGTTCCATTATTTTTGTAACCCTTCGCAGTCCCTAACACTCTCCCTAGGCGCTTCAGTGACTACAAAGAAACGCAACTCAATACGTATTGCCCAGATTCTCCAGTTTTGAGAAATATCCCACATGTGGCCCTAGTGCGGTAATGGACTGAAGCGCCGGCCTCCGAAGCAAAGGAGCACCTAGCGGATTATGAGGCCTCCTTTTTATCAGGCACCATGTCCGGTTTGAAGAGGTCTTGTGGTGCCAAAACATTGGGAACCCCCCAAAAGTGACCCCAATTTGGAAACTAGACCCCTTGAGGAATCCATCGTAGTTTTCTTGGGGTGCATGCGGCTTTTTGATCAGTTTTTATTCTATTTTTAGGTGGCGTGGTGACTAAAAAACAGCAATTCTACTATTGTTTTTTTATTCTTTTTTTTTTACAGCGTTCACCGTGCGCTATAAATGACACATTCACTTTATTCTGCGGGGCGATACGATTACGGCGATACCAGATGTTTATAGTTTCTGCAGCGTTCACCGTGCGCTATAAATGACATATTCACTTTATTCTGCGGGGCGATACGATTACGGCGATACCAGATGTTTATAGTTTCTGCAGCGTTCACCGTGCGCTATAAATGACACATTCACTTTATTCTGCGGGGCGATACGATTACGGCGATACCAGATGTTTATAGTTTTTTTATGTCTTATGGCGTTTGCACAATAAAATACGTTTTGTAAACAATCATTCACTTTTTGTGTTCCTTATTCTAAGAGCCAGAACGTTTTTATTTTTCCATCAATAAAGCCGTGCGAGGACTTATTTTTTGCGTAACGAACTGCAGTTTCGATCAGGACCATTTTTAGGTACATGCGACTTTTTGATCTCTTTTTATTCCATTTTTTGGGAGGTGAAGTGACCAAACAATTGTGATTGTGGGACGGTTTATTATTATTTTCTTTTACGGCGTTCACCGTGCGGGATAAATAATGAAATAATTTTGTAGTTCAGGCCGTTACGGACGCGGCGATACCAATTATGTATAGTTTATTTGTTTGTTTATATATTTTTATTAATAATAAAGGACTGATAAGGGAAAAAGGGGGATTTTTACTTTTATTACTTTTAAAACTTTTATTTTCTTATTTTTACACATCTTTTTTTTACTTTATTACTTTGTCCCACTAGGGGACTTGAGGGCAGGAGTCCCTGATCGCTATTCTAATATTGTGTATTAGTGTATTAGAGCTGTCAGCTACTCAAGGACAGCAAGCAGGACCCACTAGGCTTCCGTCGATGGCAGAGCCGGACGCCATTGTTTGGTGTCCGGTTGCCATAGTCACCATCGCCAGCCGCTATCGCGTAGCAGGCTGGCGATTGTAGCTTAACCCCTAAAAAGCCGTGATCACTATTGAACAGGGCTTTTCAGGGGTTAATCAGCGGGGACACAGCGATCGGTCCCCGCTGTAGGAGCTGCGGCAGCTGCTGTACGAGACAGCAGCTGTCACAGCTCCTGTATTTGTTGGGAGGACTGCCGAAATGGCCGTTACTCCCGCGACGTACTATTCCATCGCTGAGCGCGAACGTATTGGTTAGCGCGACGGAATAGTACGTCGCTGAGTGCGAAGGGGTTAAACAGTTTGCTGGAGTAAGATGCAACACATTTATTAACAGGCGAACGACTCTTAATAAATGTGTCGCATCTTTTAGCTGCATCGCGGCCTGTCATCAGTACTTTCTACGTGCTGCGGCCTGTCATCAGTACTTTCTACGTGCTGCGGCCTGTCATCAGTACTTTCTACGTGCTGCGGCCTGTCATCAGTACTTTCCACGTGCTGCGGCCTGCTGTACATTTAAAGTACATTTGTAAAATGTATTTTATTATCTGATTGGGGGGCAAACAGTCTGATTGGGGGGAGGTATGGGTCTGGCACGGACCTTTGCCTTGTTACTCCCCCGCATTATACATATAGATTTCTGCTATCATTTACATCAGTTACTGGGGTAAGTTATAATCAATATATACACTCCAAACAAGGTTGTAATAAGGGTTGGGAACTGTTTGAACCAAAGCTGTCCCCCCATATCATCTAGGCGGCTCCATGATAATCAAATACCACAAAGAGACAAATCAGAGCCTTTAACACCACGTCGTCTCATTATGTCATTTTAAGTATTTATTGTATTTGTGTAATAAAGATTGAAATAATTTATATATATATACTGGTGTTAAAGGCTCTGATTTGTCTCTTTGTGGTAATTGGCGTAAATTATAGTAAAATTGTTGGGCATTTCTGCTAAGCCCTGCTCATATTTTGCCCCCATTTGCGCATTTTGTGAATTTTCTACGCTAGTAAACTGTTGTAGAAAGGTTAATATATTCCCCCCAAAGGCTACAGACCGTAATACAATATCTTAATGTAAGGATGTGTACACTTAATTGTGCAGCAACGCTTGTTGTCTCCATTCTATGTCAGTGTGGGAAGTAGATGTCCGGCCTTATGATTTTGTGATATGTGATAGACCCAGAATCCCAATCACCAAACCAAAGAATGCAAAATAAAGACACAAAACATTATAATTGGGTGTTAAATGGTCAAAACTTTTATTATATTATATGACCAAACCCAAAATGGCAAACCTCCGACTCACGAAGAGTCACCCTCCAGCACGCAGGAAAGGAAAACCCCCTGTGGGGGAAACCTCTAGGGAAACCATGGCTGGAGGATTGCCCTTCCTCTGGGCTTAGAAGGTGCCAAAATATCATTTGTAACAGAATTTGTACGTTTTCTCAGATTTTCAAGGAAAGACAATACAATGAACGAACGACATAAAACACATAAATCGGCTGATCTGGTTGGCTAGGCGGATGTCTCTCTTCCTGGGCACCCATTAAAATGAATGGGTGATCCACGGATGAGACGGGTCCTCCAGAGGGGTCCTCCAGATGCCTCCTTGTAGCATCTGTCTCCGCTCTGGCTAATAGAAGGGGATCTCCTGCTGGAAACCCCCCTCTACTACAGACAACCCGTATGAAGAGGATGGCATCACTGTGATGAAGAAGTGGTCTGGGGTGAAGGGTTTCCCTGCTAGAACCTCCAAATTACATCAGATCGGCATTGGTGGGGAAGTCAAGCTCAAGGTCCTCAGTCCCATCCAATATGGCGCTGAATGTGGCAGTAAAACCTTCTAATATGGAATCTTCTTTATGTCATAAACATTTGTATTTATGACATCAGCGCATTCATCATCATTACTACAGGAGTTTATTACCACTGCAGAACTCATACATTGTGACGTCACCCACAGTGGTCTGAAGTGTTAACCCTTTACTGACTGGCAGTGTACTTACCACAGAGGCCATAAAGCTGAATAGAACATATCAGCGGCCATAAAGGAAAAGGGATAATGCAGGGAGCATCTCCGCACAAGAACTATCCATGACAAAGGGTTCTCCAGGATGAGATAACTTGTCTGCTTTCTCCAAAAACCAGCACCACACCTGTCCATAGGTTGTGTGTGGTACTACAGCTCATTACCATTCACTTCAATGGAGCAAACCTGCAATACCAGATACAACCTGTGGATAGGTGTGGTGCTGTATTTGGAAGAAAGCAGCCATATTTTTCTAATCCTGCACAGCCCCTGTTAGAAATAGTTCAAAAAAAGGGGGGAGAAGGAGAAGAAGGGGAGAGGGAAAGAAGAAATAAAAAAAAAGGGAAAAAGAGGAACTCTGAGGTAAAAGAAATCAAACTAGACTGAGAGGAGTCTGCTGGAGGTGCCAGATGGAAAGACAGATTTCTGCCATGGGGACCAGATTAGTTGAAATGTATCTTGAAGGGGGGCTTCAGAGAGTGGGTTTTAACCCCTTCCCGCCCTATGAAGTGCTGTTGCATTGAAAAACTATGCAGTTCATCTTCGAATGCAGCGTCACAAAAACAAATTATTTTGTAAAAAATAAAACTATATAAATTTGGTATCGCCATAATCGTAACGACCCGCAGAATCAAGTTATCATGCAATTCATGCCACCCGATGAACACTGTAAAATCAAAACAGAAATGGCGGAATTACAGGTTTTTTTTCAATTCACCCCACAAAATGTAGGTTTTAAAAAAAAATAAATGTAAATACATTATATGGTACATTAGTCTGCAGGGTAAATTCCACGTAAACAGCGCCATTCATCGGTTAACTGTTTAAATGATACCAGTTCAAGTGACCTTTATCGAGAAACACCATAAGACATTTTTTCCCAATTAACCTTTTAATTGGGCCTAGCATGTGTGATACTGTCTGCTAAGCCGTTGTATCTAAGCATATTATATGTGATACTGTCTGCTGAGCCGTAGTATCTAAGCATATTATATGTGATACTGTCTGCTAAGCCGTTGTATCTCAGCATATTATATGTGATACTGTCTGCTAAGCCGTTGTATCTCAGCATATTATATGTGATACTGTCTGCTAAGCCGTTGTATCTAAGCATATTATATGTGATACTGTCTGCTGAGCCGTTGTATCTCAGCATATTATATGTGATACTGTCTGCTAAGCCGTTGTATCTAAGCATATTATATGTGATACTGTCTGCTGAGCCGTTGTATCTCAGCATATTATATGTGATACTGTCTGCTAAGCCGTTGTATCTAAGCATATTATATGTGATACTGTCTGCTAAGCCGTTGTATCTCAGCATATTATATGTGATACTGTATGCTGAGCCGCTGTCTCCTATCAAGTAGCAGAGCTATCAGGTGACATAGTCTTAGGGATCACACGCAAAGTCAAAAATGGCTGAAAATGACAGAGCTGTTTTCAGAGAACACAGCCTTTGATTTACAGCCGTTTTTGAAGCTGGAAACGTTTTTTGAGGTGTTTTTTTCTAGATGTTTTTGGAGCTGTTTTTCCATTGACACAATGAAAAACATCTCCAAAAACGGCTCAAGAAGTGACATGCTCCTTCTTTTTACGTGCCGCTTTAAAATACAATAGGCAGATGTTTGTAGGCATTGGGCTACCGATATTTCAGGCGTATTTGAAGGTGTTTACGCTCCGAAATACGCCTGAAAACACAGCGTGTGAATATACCCTTATAGATACGCTGTCTCAGATATATATATATATATATATCTTTTTTTTTTTTTTTTAGGGGGGTGAGCAAAACACATGTCTTCTGGCACAAGACAGTCTAATTAGTGGGGGAGATACGGGGTCTGGATTAGGCATTTTGTTACACTCTCAATGTAAAATTGTACACTAGCTCGGAGATGGCGTTGATTTCTGCTTTACATTAAGCTCGTTACTGGTGTAAATGATAGTAAAATTGTCGGCCCTTTCCGCAAAGCGCGACACACTTTTCAAAAAATGCCAAGCGCAGCATAAACTGCCCAAAAACTTTCCCGCACTTTTGGGACTTTTCTATGCCAGATAAGAGGCTTAGCAAGGTTAATAAATTCTCCTCTGAGGCTACAGACAGTAATGCAATATCTTAATGCAAGGATCTGTACACTCAGTGTTTGACTGAGGTACCTTGGGCCCACCAAAGGAAATAATTCTTGGGGGTCTACCGTTCAACTATATAGAAATAATTTGAACACTCTTAATTCTGTACTAAAAACATGTGTTGTAAAACAAAGACCAATATTCCCACCATATTGTGACAGATATCAGTCCTACACAGGCATTCTGCAGACCATATAAGTGTATACAGTGCAGTGAAATTCAGTGACTCACAGATGACATCTTCTCAGATTGGAGTCGTTCATGTTCTCTTTTCTTCTTCATCCGGCCCAGAACGCCATGATGACTTCTTCCAGTCTTCTTCATCTCCAATTCCCAAGCGCGAACCACAAGATACGTCATGAAAGTGTTGATGTAACCTAGATACCACGTGTAATGATGGGGTAGGGAGACAGACAGGTGAGCCCTAATCTACCTGTCACTCAGTCCCTGTCTACTTGCACGGCCCGTCCTATTCGACGGCATACAACTGGACTACGGTTCCTACGCTCAATATGTGCACGACAGACAAACAGACAAGGGAACACAGAAGCTAAGGGAAATGGGACAGTTGCCCACGGCAACACCGTGAGCGACAGGCGTAGTGAAGGAGCCAAGTCAAACCAGGAGTGTACGAGGTACCAAACGCAGAGCAGGAGCGTAGTCAGTAAAGCCAGGGTCAAAATGAAGCAAGGTCAATAATAATAGCAGGATCAGCAAAGCCAGGAAACAGGAAAGAATCACAGGCAAAGACAAGCAGGAAATGAAGGTATAAATAGACCGAGGGCGTTAGCTAGAACTGTCTGGCCAGGCTGTGATAGGTTCTTCCACTCATGACTCAATACCTATAAAAGACTGTGAAGACAGCTAGTATATCCAGAAAATAAGCGACACATAGCACTGATTACGTACCATGACAATAAAAAATAAACTTTATTATATTGCACATAACAGCATATTGGCCATCACAAAAATAAAAACAATAATACACACAATTTAAAAGTAGAGTGTGGAGAAACAGCGTAAATAGTCCCAGTTATATGCTACCATAGTATAAACATCATGTGATGTGGTGTAGTACAGAAATCTCTATCCAAAAGGATATATCATAAGCCAAATAATTAAACTCAAGAACAGAGAAGGTTCTAGATGTAATATACACCTGGCCAAAAAGCACAAAATGGGCTAAGAGAGCTGCATAAACCCGTGGATTGCATGATGGACCAAAAAACTAAAGATCTCCACACAGACCGCCCCCAACGCGCGTTTCGCCGTCAGCTTTCTCAAGCCTACCAGCCTGAGTGGTAGCAGATCGAGTCACTCAATCAGACCTAGGAGCAGGTGCAGACTGATTAACCACGGGCATCGACACAGAAGCTGTGTCTGGCAGAACCTTTACAGTACCCCACCTTTTATGAGGGGCCACTGGACCCTTTCTAGGTGGACCTGGCTTATTGGGGAACTGAAGATGGAACCGCCTGAGCAATACCCCAGCGTGAACATCCCGGGCGGGTATCCAAGTCGTCTCCTCAGGCCCGTATCCTCTCCAATGGACCAGGTACTGGAGGGAGCCTTGGACCATCCTGCTGTCCACAATCTTGGCCACCTCGAATTCTACCCCTTCAGGGGTGAGAACAGGGACCGGAGGTTTCCTCGAGGTGGCCAAGGACGGGGAGCAGCATTTCAGGAGGGATGCATGAAACACGTTGTGTATTCGAAAAGACGCGGGTAACTCAAGTCGGAAGGAGACAGGATTTAAGGACCTCAATGACCTTGTACGGCCCTATATACCGGGGGGCACATTTTTTGGACGGAACATTAAGGCACAAATTTTTTGAAGACAGCCACACCAGATCCCCGACCACAAACAAGGGGTTAGCAGAACGTCTTCTATCTGGCTGAGTCTTTTGTATGCTCTGGGACGCCTCTAGGTTCTTCTGAACCTGGGCTCAGACTGTGCACAGTTCAAGATGAATGACATCTACCTCGGGATTGTTGGAACCACCAGGTGAAACAGAGGAGAACCGTGGATTAAACCTAAAATTACAGAAAAAGGGGGAGACCCCTGACGAGTTACTGACCAGGTTATTAAGGTAAAATTTGGCGAGGGAAATGAAGGAGACCCAATCATATTGACAGTCAGAGATAAAATACCTTAAATATTGTTCTAGAGACTGATTAGTCCTCTCGGTTTGGCCATTAGTTTCAAGGTGGAAGGCCAAGGAGAAGGACAGATCAATATCCAACTTTTTACAGAAAGCTCTCCAAAACAATGAAACAAATTGTACCCCTCTGTCAGAAACAATATTGACAGAATCCCCATGGAGACGCAGGATGTGTTTGACAAACAAGGTAGCTAACGTCTTAGCATTGGGTAGTTTCTTGAGGGGCACAAAGTGGCACATCTTACTGAAGCGGTCTACTACAACCCACAACACCGACTTGCCTTGAGATGGAGGCAGATCGGTGCTAAAATCCATGGAGATATGGGTCCAAGGTCTCTGGGGAATGGGCAAAGAACATAGTAAGCCCGCTGGTCGGGACCTGGGAGTCTTGGACCTAGCACAAATTTCACAAGCGGCGATGTAGGCCTTAACGTCTTTAAGCAACCCAGGCCACCAATAGGTTCTAGAAATGAGGTGCTTGGTACCCAGGAAGCCTGGATGGCCAGATAGTGTGGATTCATGATTCTCCCTGAGCAACCTTAGCCGGAATTGCAGGGGAACAAATAGCTTGTTCTCAGGAAGGTTCTCGGGAGCAGAAGCTTGATCAGCCGCAATTTCGGAGACTAAGTCGGAATCCACAGAGGATATGATTATACCTGGGGAAAATTACAAGAGGGATCCTCCTCAGGAGGAGGGCTGGCCATGGAGCTACGCGACAGAGCATCAGCTTTAATATTTTTTGACCCAGCCCTATAGGTGACCAAAGAGTTGAATCTAGTAAAAAGCAACGCCCATCGAGTTTGTCTCGGGTTTAGACTCCGGCCAGATTCTAGGAAAACCAGATTCTTGTGGTCGGTAAGGACTGATACTTGGTGCCTAGCCCCCTCCAGGAAGTGGTGCCACTCTTCAAATGCCCATTTAATGGCTGAGAGTTTGCGGTTGCCAATGCCATAGTTACTCTCAGTGGGCGAGAAATTCCTGGAGAAGTAGGCACAGGGACGGAACGGAGATGGGTGAGGTTCCTGATACCCTGGGACAAGGCAGCACACACTCCCACCTCGGAGGCGCCAACCTCCACGATGAATGGCTCCATTTGGTTAGGCTAAATCAGCACTGGGGCCGAGATAAAGCACTTCTTAAGGACATCAAAAGTCTTGACCGCCTCCGGAGGCCAGTGGAGGAGATCAGCACCTTTGCGAGTAATATCCGTAAGAGGCTTAGCGATGACCGAGAAGTTATCAACAAATTTCCTGTAATAATTAGCAAACCCCAAGAAGCACTGTAACGCCTTCAGGGAGGCAGGTTGGACCCATTCAGCCACAGCCTGAACCTTGGCAGGGTCCATAAGGAATTCATGAGGAGTGAGGATTTTACCCCAAAATTATATCTCCTGCACCCCAAACACACATTTTTCGGTTTTAGCAAAGAGTTTGTTTTCCTGAAGGGCCTGGAGCACCTTCCTGTCATGCTCAATGTGGGAGGACCAGTCCTTGGAAAACACAAGTATATCATCAAGGTACACTACAAGAAATACCCCCAGGTAGTCTCTTAAAATCTCAGTTATGAAATTCTGGAAGACCGCGGGAGCATTACACAACCCAAAGGGCATGACGAGATATTCGAAATGACCTTTGGGCGTGATTAAACGCAGTCTTCCACTCATCCCCCTCTCTGATGCGGATAAGGTTATAAGCCCCCCGAAGATCAAACTTGGAGAACCATTGGGCCCCCTGAACCTGATTTTAAGAGATCAGGAATCAAAGGAAGGGGATACTGGTTCCTTACAGTGACCTTATTCAAGTTTCGGTAATCGATGCACGCCCTAAGACCACCATCCTTTTTCCCTACGAAGAAGAAGCCAGCACCTACCGGAGAAGTAGAGGGGCGAATGTAACCCTTGGCCAGGCATTCCTGGATATACTCTCTCATGGCTTCACGTTCGGGACAAGAGAGAATAAATATCCTACCCTTAGGGAGCTTAGCTCCTGGTACCAAATTGATTGCGCAATCATATTCTCTATGAGGAGGTAACACTTCGGAGGCCTTTTTAGAAAAAACATCAGCGAAGTCCTGAATAAACTCAGGTAGAGTGTTCACCTCCCCAGGGAGAGAAATAAAATTAACAGAAAAACATGACGTCATGCATTCATTACCCCATTTTGTAAGATCCCCAGTATTCCAGTTAAACGTGGGATTATGCATCTGCAACCAGGGAAGGCCTAAAAGCAAATCGGACGATAATCCCTGCATCACCAGTACAGAACACTGCTCCAAATGCATGGAGCCAACAATGAGTTCAAAAACAGGGGTATGCTGCGTAAAATAACCATTAGCAAGTGGAGTGGAGTCGATACCCACTACCGGGACAGGTTTAGGCAAATCAATCAATGGCATAGCTATAGACATAGCAAATTCCACAGACATAATATTAGCAGAAGACCCTGAATCCACGAAGGCACTGCCGGTAGCAGACCCACCCTCAAAAGAGACCTGAAAGGGAAGCAAGATCTTATTAGGATTCATATTTACGGGAAATACCAGTGCGCTCAAGCGTCCTCCCCTATGGTCACCTAGGCGCAGAAGTTCTTCCGGCTGCTTATTCTTACGCCTAGGACAGTTGTTTACTTGATGCTTGTCATCCCCACAGTAGAAGCAGAGACCATTCTTCCTGCGGAGCTCTCTACATTGTTGGGGAGACACAGAGGCCCCGAGTTGCATCTGTTCATCCGAGTTCTCCGTGGAAGAACGAAGCAACGGAAACTCGGGAGCCATCATGGGGGAGCCAGAGGAGAAAGCACAAAAACGTTCAAGTTGTCGTTCCCTGAGACGTCGGTCAAGACATACCGCTAAAGCCATAACCTGATCTAGAGAGTCTGAAGAGGGATAGCTAACTAACAGGTCTTTCAGGGCGTTCGACAGACCCAATCTAAACTGGCACCTCAAGGCAGGGTCATTCCACGGAGAAGCTACACACCACTTCCTAAAGTCAGAACAGTACTGCTCAACGGGTCTCTTACCCTGACGTAAGGTCACCAGCTGACTCTCAGCAAAGGCAGTCTTGTCAGTCTCGTCATATATGAGCCCCAGAGCAGAAAAAAAAGATCAACAGAGGAAAGTTCAGGGTCGTCAGGAGCCAAGGAGAAGGCCCATTCCTGGGGCCCGTCCTGGAGCCGGGACATAATTATACCCACTCGCTGGCTCTCAGAACCTGAGGAGTGGGGCCTTAGACGGAAATAGAGCCTACAACTCTCCCAAAAGGAGAAAAAAAGTCTTCC
This sequence comes from Rhinoderma darwinii, assembly GCF_050947455.1. Lineage (NCBI taxonomy): Eukaryota > Metazoa > Chordata > Amphibia > Anura > Rhinodermatidae > Rhinoderma > Rhinoderma darwinii. Next base: position 434,562 of record NW_027461846.1, on the reverse strand, counting down.
GGTCCCCTGAGAACCGGTCAGGCAACTTGAGGTGGGGGGCAATACCAGGGTAGCATCACGCTGGTTGCCCCTCTGAGCCAGGGCTTGGACCTGTAGGGAGAGGCCCTGCATTTGCTGAGCCAGGGTCTCAAGGGGGTCCATAGTTGTGTCAGGGACCAGGGTATAAAAGGTATATGGGCCTGTGATTATGTAATGACGGGGTAGGGAGACAGACAGGTGAGCCCTAATTTACCCGCCACTCAGTCCGTGCCTACTTGCACGGCCCATCCTATTCGACGGCGTACAACTGGACTACGGTTCCTACGCTCAATATGTGCACGACAGACAAACAGACAAGGGTACACAGAAGCTAAGGGAAATGGGGCAGTTGCCCACGGCAACACCGTGAGCGACAGGCGTAGTGAACGAGCCGAGTCAAACCAGGAGTTTATGAGGTACCAAACGCAGAGCAGGAGCGTACAGTAAAGCCAGGGTCAAAATGAAGCAAGGTCAATAATAATAGCAGGAGCAGCAGAGCCAGGAAACAGGAAAGAATCACAGGCAAAGACAAGCAGGAAATGAAGGTATAAATAGACCGAGGCCAGGAGCTAGAACCGTCTGGCCAGGCTGTGATAGGTTCTCCCACTACTGAGCCTACCAGCCTGAGTGGGAGCAGATCGAGTCACTCTAGCAGACCTAGGAGCAGGTGCAGACTGATTAACCACGGGCGTCGACACAGAAACTGTGTCTGGCAGATCCTTTACATCACGTTCCCGTGACCCAATGTGCCACGTCACAGCGTATTCAAATCATGGAAGTGTCCGGTCTACATGTTTACCGACTGTCATGGTGTGCAAACATTAGATCAAAATTTTGACATATAACTAACTGACTCTAAACCTCATAAGGTAATTTTCTTTAGCTATTATACCAGGATGTAGGCGGAGGAGTAGGCTAAGAGAACGGAAAGTGGCTGAGGCGGGAGTTGGGCCAGAGTGAATATGACGCTTGACTGGGGTCTGGGGAAGGGAAGGGGAGAGAGACAGGTGGGAAGGTGGGAGCAGAGGGGCAACATAAAAAAAATAATTAAACTGAATCTACTGCTTTAAAACAGTCACTCACCAAGTTGCAGAGCTGGCCCCTGCATGGGTCCCATTCCTTTCTACAAACCAATTACCACTAATCATAACCTTGATGAGCAGCGGCTGCCCACTTTATTTTACTTTTGTGGCCAGGCCCCTGACAGTAGTACCAGCGGTACTACCCTGATGGCAGGCCTGTTTGCAGGGGTACTAGCCAACTACGTCACAGATAACTCAAGTTTCAAGACCATGCAAAGTTATGGATTTTTGGCATCCCATGGAATATGGGAACAATAGGGAATTCTATCAGTAAGTATTCTGCCTGTTTCTTGGCTAATACTCCTCATCCAATTCCTTCTTCTAGCAGATTTTTTAAAGATTCCTTACATGTGGTGCTTGGTTTCGCCACAAGTTTGCGATATGTCGATTCATTGTCTAAAATGGTATGAACGTGTCTGGGATATAAACAGAAATCTAGTACAACTCCTGCTCCGTAAGATTTGGAGGACACAGTTATACGCTGGATATATGGTGAGCACCTCTGTGTTTTCACTGTTAGCCCTTATGTGTACATAGTGAACCTTTTAGAAGGTTAATCTTTACCCGCTAAGGTGGAAGGGTTGGTTCCAATGCCTAGTTATGGTGGTGTCTGAGGAAATAAAGGTCCTTTTAGACGTCCCGATACTGACCATGAAAACCAGCACCAATCGACGATACAGCGTGTCACAAGGAGCAATCATCGTAAATATATGGGGGCAAACAATCGTTACTACACCAGACCCCGCACCGATCTGCCAGTCCAGCTGCCTCCGGGCTCTGGACAACACTGCTGGAAGCAGATTGCTCAGATCACTGCATAGCGGCCGTTCGGCAGAACTGCAGCTCGGCCTCTATTCTTTGACTGGAGCCATCTACTTCCGGCAGTGTTGTCCGGTGCCCGGAGGCAGCTGGAGTGGCGGATCGGTGCGTGGTCCAGGTGTCGGACACGCACCGATCATATACTGATGACCTATCCTGTGGATAGGTCAACAGTTGTCAGATCGTGGAAAACCCCTTTAAAGGGAAGGTGTCACAGAATTTTTCATTTTTTTTATATAATATTGCTTTTAGTATGTCATTAAAATAAATTGTATTTATTTGTGTTTTTTTGTTGTACTTTTTACTTTTTTCTTTCTTTTACTTCTCCTTGGGGGCTGCCATTTTTTTTTTCATCTCTGTATCTGTCCATTAACGACACATACAGAGATGGAATACAGCACATACATTTCCATTGAGAATGCGAACGGGAGCCGTTCCATTCACTATAGCGTACGCCGTCTGTGTGGGAACGGCGCATGCGCCACTCCCACACAAACCAAAAGGAAGGTCTTTAGTAGAGTGACATCCGGCGCCATTTTCATGTGGACCGGAAGCCACGGCCGGACAGTAAGATGACGACTTCCGGCCATATGTTGAAGGCAGCGCAGACGCAAGTACTAGGAGCGGCAGTGCGGGGGCGGCAGCGGCGGCAGGAGCAGGTAAGTTATGTTTGTGTATGTGATGTGTGTGTATGTTAGTGTTATACTGTCTGCTGAGCACTGTATCTAATCCTCCTACACTGTGCATTCACTCAGAAAATGGCGGCACACAGTGTAGGAGGTTTGAACATTCAACCCCCTCCTTTCTCCTGGCACTAGCCAGGATAAAGGAGGGGAGATTCTGTGAGGACACTAGAGCGAGTGTGTCTACTACAAATTTGCAGCACAAGGATATGAGGTTGCTTTACCACGTGCCAATGCTGCAATTTTGGGAATTGCTCCCTCTAGTGACCAGCACATGGAAATGTTATAAATTAGAATCTAATTTATAATATTTCCTGACTTGTGAAAAAATTAAAAAAATTAAAACTATGTGTAATCACTTATATACTAACTGTTTAACTGAAAAAAATATAAAAAAAATTCTAGCGGCACATTCCCTTTAATACTGGCGTTTCATACACCAGTCCTATTAAACAGTTTGCTGGAGTAAGATGCAACACATTTATTAACAGGCGAATGACTCTTAATAAATGTGTCACATCTTTTAGCTGCAACGCGGCCTGTCATCAGTACTTTCTACGTGCTGCGGCCTGCTGTAAGAGCCTGAGGGGATCCGGGAGGGAGAATCGGAGTGGTGAGGTAAGTAAATTTTTAAAATGTATTTTATTGTCTGATTGGGGGGCAAACAGTCTGATTGGGGGGGACGTATGGGTCTGGCACGGACCTTTGCCTTGTTACGCTCCCCAGAGATAAATCTGGGCCGCACTATACATATAGATTTCTGCTATAATTTACATCAGTTACTGGCATAAATTATAGTAAAATTGTTGACCATTTCTGCTAAGCCCCGCCCATTTTTTGCACCCCAAAAATTTCAACATTTGTGCATTTTGTGCATTTTCTATGCAAGTAAACTGTTGTAGAAAGGTTAATATATTTCCCCCAAAGGCTACAGACCGTAATACAATATCTTAACCCCTTCCCTCTTTAGCCACTTTTGACCTTCCTGACAGAGCCTCATTTTTCAAATCTGACATGTGTCACTTTATGTGGTAATAACTCCGGAATGCTTTTAGCTATCCAAGCGATTCTGAGATTGTTTTCTCGTGACACATTGGACTTGATGTTACTGGCAAAATTTGCTCGATATATTCAGTATTTAATTGTGAAAAACACCAAAATTTAGCGAAAAATTGCAAACATTTGCATTTTTCTCAACTTAAATGTATCTGCTTGTAAGGCAGGCAGTTATAACACACACAATTGTTGCTAACTAACATCCCCCATATGTCTACTTTAGATTGGCATCGTTTTTTGAACATCCTTTTATTTTTCTAGGACGTTACAAGGCTTTGAACTTTAGCAGCAATTTCTCACATTTTCAAAAAAAATTCAAAAGGCTATTTTTACAGGGGCCAGTTCAGCTGTGAAGTGGCTTTGAGGGCCTTATATATTAGAAACCCCCAAAAGTCACCCCATTTTGAAAACTTCACCCCTCAAAGTATTCAAAACAGCATTTAGAAAATTTCTTAACCCTTTAAACTTTTCACAGGAATTAAAGCAAAGTAGGGGTGAAATTTACAAATTTCATATTTTTTTGCAGAAATTAATATTTAAACCAATTTTCTTTATAACACAGAAGGTTTTACCAGAGAAATGCAACTCAATATTTATTGCCCAGATTCTGCAGTTTTAGGAAATATCCCACATGTGGCCGTAGCTGCTACTGGACTGAAGCACCGGCCTCAGAAGCAAAGGAGCACCTAGTGGATTTTGGGGCCTTATTTTTATTCGAATATATTTTAGGCACCATGTCAGGTTTCAAGGGCTCTTGTGGTGCCAAAACAGTGGAAATCCCCCAAAAGTGATCCCATTTGAGAAACTACACACCTCAAGGAAATTATCTAGGGGTATACTGAGCGCTTTGACCCCCAGGTTTTTTGCAGAAATTATTGGAAGTAGGCCCTGAAAATAAAAATCTACATTTTTTCTAAGAAAATGTAGGTAAAGCTAATTTTTTCTCATTTCCACAAGGACTGAAGGAGAAAAAGCATCGCAAAATTGGTAAAGCAATTTCTCCCGAGTAAAACAATACCCCACATGTGGTCATAAACTGCTGTTTGGGCACACGGCAAGGCTCAGAAAGGAAGGAGCGCCATTTGGAGTGCAGATTTTGCTGGATTGGTTTCTGGGCGCCTGTGGGACCAAAACTGTGGATACCCCGCAGAAGTGACCACATTTTGGAAACTACACCCCTCAATGCATTTACCTAGGGGTGTAGTAAGCATGTTAACCCTGCAGGTGTTTTGTAGAAATTAGTGTGCACTCGATGTTGCAGAGTGATAATGGGATTTTTTTTCCATATATATGCCAATATGTGGTGCCCAGCTTGTGCCACCATAACAAGACAGCTCTCTAATTATTATGCTGGGATTCCTGGTTTTAGAAACACCCTTCATGTGGCCCTAATCTTTTGTCTGGACATTCGACCAGGCTCAGGAGTGAAAGCGTATCATGCGAAATCGAGGCCTAATTTGGAGATTTATAAAGTATTGGATCACAACTGCAGAGGCTCAGATGTGAAATAATAAAATAAACCCCTGAGAAGTGACCCCATTTGGAAACTGAACCCCTCAAGGCATCTATTAAGGGGTGTAGTGAGCATTTTCACCCACAGGTCTTTTCCATAAATTATTGCACTGCGGATGGTGCAAAGTAAAAATTGATATTTTTCCCTAGATATGCCATTTCAGTGGCAAATATGTCATGCCCAGCTTATGCCACTGGAGACAAACATCCCAAAAATTGTTAAAAGGGTTCTCAAAGGGTATGACGATGCCATATATGTGGAAGGAAACTGTTGTTTGGGCACACTGTAGGGTTCAGATGGGTGGGAGCGTCATTTGGCTTTTGGAGCGTTGAATTTGGTTGGTAATAGTTTTGTTTGGAGTCTTACTGGTGTTTCCGTTTATAATGTGGGGCATATGTGAGCTGGGCAGAGTACATCAGGGGCATAGTCAGGTGGTATAATAATGGTGTAAAAAAACAATAAAATAATCCATTTATGTGTGTTACGCTGTGAAGCAATCCTTTCTGCACAGGCCAGTGTCGCACTGATAAATGGCGTCCTTTCTTATGCCCCTTTTGGTCCGCATATTTGTAGTTTGGGGAATTTTGCTGTGAAGTGTTGTCCTGGTATAATACGGGCACCGTCGCTTCCAGCGGATATGTTTGGGCCCTCCCCTTCCTGGTTCCCTAATTTTAGATCCTTGATAAATCGCCTCTTGAAACAGAAGAAATGTTCCCCTCGGGCACAACTGCATATTTTTTTATTTCCTGACTTATTGGAGCCATAACTAATTTTATTTTTCATAGACGTAGCGGTATGAGGGCTGGTTTGTTGCGGGACGAGCTGTAGTTATTATTGGTACCATTTTCGGGTACATGCGACTTTTTGATCACCTTTTATCCTATTTTTTGGGATGCCAGGTAAACAAAAAATCGCAATTCTGGCACAGCTTTTTTAGTTTTTTTTGTACAGTGTTCACCATGCGTTCTAAATTACCTGTTAACTTTATTCTGCGGGTCCGTACGATTCCGGCGATACCTAATTTATAGAACTTTTTTATGTTTTACAACATTTTGCACAATAAAATTGCTTTTGTGAAAAGAATGTATTTTTTCTGTCGCCAAGTTGTGAGAACCATATCTTTCCAATTTTTTTGTCGCCAGAGCTGTATGAGGGCTTGTTTTTTGCGAGACAAGCTATAGTTTTTATAGGTACCATTTTTTGATATGTGCGACTTTTTGATCACTTTTTATTCCAATATTTGTAGGGCAAAGTGACCAAAAAGCAGAAACTCAGGTATAGTTTTTTACGGGGTTTTTTTACGCTGTTCACCGCGTGCAATAAATAATATAATATTTTGATACCTCAGGTCGTTACGGTCGCGGCGATACCAAATATATATGGTTTATAATTTTTTTTCAATAAAAAAGGACTTGATAAGAGAAATAGGGCGATTGTGTTTTATTTTATTACTTGAAACTTTTATTGTTTTCAAACTTCTATTTTTTCACTTTTTTTTACACTTTTTTATACTTTCTTTTACACTTTTTTTCAAGTCCTACTAGGGGACTTGAAGTTCCAACTGTCTGATGTTTTTTTTTCTAATACATTGCACTCCCTACGTAGTGCAATGTATTAGATCTGTCAGTTATTCACTGACAGCAAGCCGATTAGCCTTCGCCTCCCGGCGAGGCCTAATCGGCTTCCGTAATGACATATCAGGAGACCATTGTGTCTCCTGTTGCCATAGCAGCAGTCGCCAGTCCTGATTGCCTGTCAGGGCTGGTGATCTGCTAGTAACCACTACGATGCAGTAATCGCTTTCGATTGCTGCATCGAGGGGGTTAATGGCAGGGGTCGGAGCTAGCTCCGGTTCCTGACATTACAGGTGGATGCCATCTTTCCGGCGGCTACGGAAGCGGATCAGGCTCCGCCGCCGGGCGGATCTTGACTGTCTTCTGTATTAGGCAGACCGGGAGGCCAGTATTAGGCCTCCGGTTGCCATTGCAGCCACCGGAACCCCGGCAATTTCATTGCTGGGGTTCCGATGAGCTGCAAACACCTTAAGTGCAGCACTCACGTTTGAGAGCTGCACTTAAGGGGTTAATGGCGGGGATCAAAGCTAATTTCGGTCCCCGCCATTACAACCGGATGTCAGATGTAAGATACAGCTGAGATCTGGGGATGATGGCACCGACTCAGCTTCTGGGCCGTTGCCAAACATTTGGCGTATGGATACGGCAATTTGCGGGAAGTCATAGCTTTCCATGGCGTACCCATACGGCAAATGTCGGGAAGGGGTTAATGTAAGGATATGTACACTTAATTGTGCAGCAACGCTTGTTGTCTCCATTCTATGTCAGTGTGGGAAGTAGATGTCCGGCCTTATGATTTTGTGATATGTGATAGACCCAGAATCCCAATCACCAAACCAAAGAATGCAAAATAAAGACACAAAACATTATAATTGGGTGTTAAATGGTCAAAACTTTTATTATATTATATGACCAAACCCAAAATGGCAAACCTCCGACTCACGAAGAGTCACCCTCCAGCACGCAGGAAAGGAAAAACCCCCTGTGGGGGAAACCTCTAGGGAAACCATGGCTGGAGGATTGCCCTTCCTCTGGGCTTAGAAGGTGCCAAAATATCATTTGTAACAGAATTTGTACGTTTTCTCAGATTTTCAAGGAAAGACAATACAATGAACGAACGACATAAAACACATAAATCGGCTGATCTGGTTGGCTAGGCGGATGTCTCTCTTCCTGGGCACCTATTAAAATGAATGGGTGATCCACGGATGAGACGGGTCCTCCAGATGCCTCCTTGTAGCACCTGTCTCCGCTGTGGCTAATAGAGGGGGATCTCCTGCTGGGAACCCCCCTCTACTACAGACAACCCGTATGAAGAGGATGGCATCACTGTGATGAAGAAGTGCTCTGGGGTGAAGGGTTTCCCTGCTAGAACCTCCAAATTACATCAGGTCGGTATTGGTGGGGAAGTCAAGCTCAAGGTCCTCAGTCCCATCCAATATGGCGCTGAATGTGGCAGTAAAACCTTCTAATATGGAATCTTCTTTATGTCATAAACATTTGTATTTATGACATCAGCGCATTCATCATCATTACTACAGGAGTTTATTACCACTGCACAACTCATACATTGTGACGTCACCCACAGTGGTCTGAAGTGTTAACCCTTTATTGACTGCCAATGTACTTACCACAGAGGCCATAAACCTGAATAGAACATATCAGCGGCCATAAAGGAAAAGGGATAATGCAGGGAGCATCTCCGCACAAGAACAATCCATGACAAAGGGTTGTCCAGGATAAGAGAACTTGTCTGCTTTCTCCAAAAACCAGCACCACACCTGTCCATAGGTTGTGTGTGGTACTACAGCTCATTACCATTCACTTCAATGGAGCAAACCTGCAATACCAAATACAACCTGTGGATAGGTGTGGTGCTGTTTTTGGAAGAAAGCAGCCATATTTTTCTAATCCTGCACAGTCCCTGTTAGAAAAAGTTCAAAAAAACTGGGGGGAGAAGGAGAAGAAGGGGAGAGGTAAAGAAGAAATTAAAAAAAAGGTAAAAAGAGGAACTCTGAGGTAAAAGAAATCAAACTAGACTGAAAGGAGTCTGCTGGAGGTGCCAGATGGAAAGACAGATTCTGCCATGGGGACCAGATTAGTTGAAATCTATCTTGAAGGGGGGCTTCAGAGAGTGGGTTTTAACCCCTTCCAGCCCTATGAAGTGCTGTTGCATTGAAAAACTATGCAGTTCATCTTCGAATGCAGCGTCACAAAAACAAATTATTTTGTAAAAAATAAAACGATATAAATTTGGTATCGCCATAATCGTAACGACCCGCAGAATCAAGTTATCATGCAATTCATGCCGCCCGATGAACACTGTAAAATCAAAACAGAAATGGTGGAATTACAGGTTTTTTTTCAATTCACCCCACAAAATGTAGGTTTTAAAAAAAAAAAAATGTAAATACATTATATGGTACATTAGACCGCAGGGTAAATTCCACATAAACAGCGCCATTCATCGGTTAACTGTTTAAATGATACCAGTTCAAGTGACCTTTATCGAGAAACACCATAAGAAATGTTTTCACAATTAACCTTCTAATTGGGCCTAACATGTGTGATACTGTCTGCTAAGCCGTTGTATCTAAGCATATTATATGTGATACTGTCTGCTGAGCCGTAGTATCTAAGCATATTATATGTGATACTGTCTGCTGAGCCGTAGTATCTCAGCATATTATATGTGATACTGTCTGCTGAGCCGTTGTATCTCAGCATATTATATGTGATACTGTCTGCTAAGCCGTTGTATCTAAGCATATTATATGTGATACTGTCTGCTAAGCCGTTGTATCTCAGCATATTATATGTGATACTGTCTGCTGAGCCGTAGTATCTAAGCATATTATATGTGGTACTGTCTGCTGAGCCGTTGTATCTAAGCATATTATATGTGATACAGTCTGCTAAGCCGTTGTATCTAAGCATATTATATGTGATACTGTCTGCTAAGCCGTTGTATCTAAGCATATTATATGTGATACTGTCTGCTAAGCCGTTGTATCTAAGCATATTATATGTGATACTGTCTGCTAAGCCGTTGTATCTAAGCATATTATATGTGATACTGTCTGCTAAGCCGTTGTATCTCAGCATATTATATGTGATACTGTCTGCTAAGCCGTTGTATCTAAGCATATTATATGTGATACTGTCTGCTGAGCCGTTGTATCTCAGCATATTATATGTGATACTGTCTGCTAAGCCGTTGTATCTAAGCATATTATATGTGGTACTGTCTGCTAAGCCTTTGTATCTCAGCATATTATATGTGATACTGTCTGCTGAGCCGTTGTATCTAAGCATATTATATGTGATACTGTCTGCTGAGCCGTTGTATCTAAGCATATTATATGTGATACTGTCTGCTGAGCCGCTGTCTCCTATCATGTAGCAGAGCTATCAGGTGACATAGTCTTAGGGTTCACACGCAAAGTCAAAAATGGCTGAAAATTACAGAGCTGTTTTCAGAGAACACAGACTTTGATTTACAGCCGTTTTTGAAGCTGGAAACGTTTTTTGAGGTGTTTTTTTCTAGATGTTTTTGGAGCTGTTTTTCCATTGACACAATGAAAAACATCTCCAAAAACGGTTCCAGAAGTGACATGCTCCTTCTTTTTACGTACCTTTTTAAAATACAATAGGCAGATGTTTGTAGGCATTGGGCTACCGATTTTTCAGTCATATTTGAAGGTGTTTACGCCCCGAAATACGCCTGAAAACACAGCATGTGAATATACCCTTATAGATACGCTGTCTCTGATATATATATATCTTTTTTTTTTAGGGGGGTGAGCAAAACACATGTCTTGTGGCACAAGACAGTCTGATTAGTGGGGGAGACACGGAGTCTGGCTTAGGCCTTTTGTTACACTCTCAATGTAAAATTGTACACTAGCTCGGAGCTGGCGTTGATTTCTGCTTTACATTACGCCCGTTACTGACGTAAATGATAGTAAAATTGTCGGCCCTTTCTGCCAAGCTTTACACACTTTTCAAAAAGTGCCAAGCGCAGCATAAACTGCCCAAAAACTTTCCCGCACTTTTGGGACTTTTCTATGCCATATAAGAGGCTTAGCAAGGTTAATAAATTCTCCTCTGAGGCTACAGACAGTAATGCAATATCTTAATGCAAGGATCTGTACACTCAGTGTCTGACTGAGGTACCTTGGACCCACCAAAGGAAATTATTCTTGGGGGTCTACCGTTCAACTATATAGAAATAATTTGAACACTCTAGATTGTGTACTAAAAACGTGTGTAGTAAAACAAAGACCAATATTCCCACCATATTGTGACAGATATCAGTCCTACACAGGCATTCTGCAGACCATATAAGTGAATACAGTGCAATGAAATTCAGTGACTCACAGGTGACATCTTCTCAGATTGGAGTCGTTCACATTCTCTTTTCTTCTTCATCCGGCCCAGAACGCCATGATGACTTCTTCCAGTCTTCTTCATCTCCAATGCCCAAGCGCGAACCACAAGTTACGTCTTGAAAGTGTTGATGTAAACTAGATACCACGTGTAATGACGGGGTAGGGAGACAGACAGGTGAGCCCTAATCTACCCGCCACTCAGTCCCTGCCTACTTGCACGGCGCATCCTAGGCGACGGCGTACAACTGGGCGAGGGTCCCTACGCTCAATATGTGCACGACAGACAAACCGACAAGGCCCATGGCAACACAGTGAGCAACAGGCGTAGTGAACGAGCCGAGTCAAACCAGGAGTGTACGAGGTACCAAACGCAGAGCAGGAGCGTAGTCAGTAAAGCCAGGGTCAAAATGAAGCAAGGTCAATAATAATAGCAGGAGCAGCAGAGCCAGGAAACAGGAAAGAATCACAGGCAAAGACAAGCAGGAAATGAAGGTATAAATAGATGGAGGGCGGGAGCTAGAACAATCTGGCCAGGCTGTGATTGGTTCTCCCACTCCTGAGCCTACCACCCCTAGTGGTAGCAGATCGAGTCACTCTATCAGACCTAGGAGCAGGTGCAGACTGATTAACCACGGGCGTCGACACAGAAGCTGTGTCTGGCAGATCCTTTACAGTACCCCCCTTTTATGAGGGGCCACTGGACCCTTTCTAGGTGGACCTGGCTTATTGGAGAACCGAAGATGGAACCTCCTGAGCAATACCCCAGCGTGAACATCCCGGGCGGGTACCCAAGTGCTCTCCTCAGGTCCATATTCTTTCCAGTGGACCAGGTACTGGAGGGAGCCTTGGACCATCCTGCTGTCCACAATCTTGGCCACCTCGAATTCTACCCCTTCAGGGGTGAGAGCAGGGACCGGAGGTTTCCTCGAGGTAGCCAAGGATGGGGAGCAGCGTTTCAGGAGGGAGGCATGAAACACATCGTGTATTCGAAAAGACGGGGGTAACTCCAGTCGGAAGGAGACAGGGTTAAGGACCTCAATGACCTTGTACGGCCCTATATACCAGGGAGCAAATTTTTTGGACGGAACTTTAAGGCGCAAATTTTTTGAAGACAGCCACACCAGATCCCCGACCACAAACAAGGGGTTAGCAGAACGTCTTCTATCTGCCTGAGTCTTTTGGATGCTCTGGAACGCCTCTAGGTTCTTCTGAACCTGGGCCCAGACTGTGCACAGTTCCCGATGAATGACATCTACCTCGGGATTGTTGGAACCACCAGGTGAAACGGAGGAGAACCATGGATTAAACCCAAAATTACAGAAAAAGAGAGAGACCCCTGACGAGTTACTGACCTGGTTATTAAGGGAAAATTCGGCGAGGGAAATGAAGACTGCAAGGACCCATTATCCACTTTACCTGCCCAGGACCTTAACCATCCTTCTTTGAATTAACACACCAACACCTTCTTTATGCAAATGTGGAAGTGGCCACAGCTTTATTATTATTTACAACCATCGGCATGAAGACATATATATATTTATTTATTTCCTCTCCTCCTGAAATGCCGATGCTCCCTGTCTCCATCAGGCATGTAGGGTGCTACCTCCGTCTTCATCTGCCGTACTTTCCGCCAAGAAGGGGGAACTGAGAAACCTACTCAGTCCCCCGACCACCCCCACCAAGCAACGCCAGCCCTCTCTCGGCACCATCCAAGAGATCCAATAAAAAGATATCGAGCCCGATATCATTCAGATGCACTCCATCCGGTGCCAGCAGATCTGCATTATCCCCCTCCAGGGATTGGTGTCGCAACCCGATCCCCCCTATAGAGCGAATGAACCGCGACACCCGCACATTAATTAACCTGCGCACTCTCTCCAAAGCTGCCATATTCCTCGCTCCTCGCCACACCGTGCGCGCCACTATTTCGGACCAAACTATCACGCAACGGGCGAACAGATCCCGAAAACGCGCCAAATCAGTTCGTATAATTGACAATAACTCAGCCATTTTCACTTGGCCGATATCATTTCCACCCGCATGGATGATTAGGACAACAGGTCCGTACGTGTGCCTTGTAACTGCCACTACTTCTGGCAGTAACTGCACCCACCGTAATCCCCGGACACCTCTCCAATGGACGTCGGCCTGTGCGAGGCCCAAATTCGGACCTAATGGCCTTCGACCCGCTCGAACCGCTGCCCAATGCACATACGAATGCCCCAAGATCCACACTTGGGGGCGCCGCAACCCTAACAAAGAAATTAAGCTACATTCCGGTCAAATGAAAATTACAGGCAGGGTTAACATAACACTCCATATAACAGGAAGGAAAAACAGGGGGGGGGGGGAAGGGGAGGGGGGGGAAGGGGAGGGGGCGACCTTTCTTATGAAAACTTCCAGCTTACACCATCTTTAAAACCAGATCAGGTCGCACATATGACTTATAGCTATTAGAGCGCCATCTACCCAGACTCATGATAGCCGCTGAATCCAAGCCCAAGGCATCCGCCTCAGTTGCCGCACCTATCCTAAATGAATGTGTACCAAACTCGCCCGGCGGCAAACCTAGATACTTCAAGCCGGCCTTAAAAATCGCCTCAAATTGAAAACGCGACATCGCGGATCCATCCTGATGGATCAAGAATTGCGTCCCGGGCACTCGGACCAACACGAATTCCTGGACCCATTTTACCGGGCAATACTGCCCCCCAATCCTCCCAATCGACAGCCAAGCCCCCTTTCCTACCACATCAGTCTTTGACCTCCGCACACAGACCCTGAGAGAATCTCCCAACGTTACTACATCCGATCCGAGAAGACCACCGCTCGCACTTACTCTGTGCGGAACCAGCTCACTAACCCGCAAAGCGGCAAAGAAAGCCAACGAAAACGCCGCGCCGAACAAGGACACTTCATATTCATCCCGACACACAAAACATAAAACGGCTAGAAGCCGACCCAAAAGTGAAAAAGATACTGGCCGCCTCGTGTCCCTTGAACACGCCTCTTTTTTCCACCCTTTTAAAGACTGCCGAACTACAAATTCTTTTGTAACATCTCTGCATCCCCACAATTTTAACATAAAGGCCACTCCTGCTAAAAACTTGCTCGCCGTGGCCGCACTACCCCCTTCCTGACGTATTTGTACCAAACTTGCTAACGTGACGTCCAGGTGACACCCCTCCTGTGATGGGAAGTCATTCCCCGCAATCTCCAACCACCGATCCCACGCTCTGCAATGACTCTTCCAAGTCGCCGGTACCACCGAACCCCTCAACAGTCTCATAAGTTGTCCTCGACCAGGGCCCATAAGTGAAGGGGGGGGGACACCCCTTCTGCCAAAGCTGCCGGGTGCAATTCCCGAAACCGGGACATCTGTGAACGAGACAAAGCATCAGCCATCACATTACTGACACCCGGAACATGTTTTGCACGAAACCACACATTCAAACGCAAACACTTCAAAACCAACCGTCTTAATAAAGCTAATACCGGCAACGAACTAGACGACAACCCGTTCACCGCATGCACCACCGCCATGTTGTCTGTCCAAAATACAATCCTCTTATTCACCATCACGCTACCCCATAACTCTATTGCAACTATAATAGGAAACAATTCCAATAGCGTTAAATTACGTAAGACTCCCAAATCACTCCAATGCAAGGGCCAAGGGGATCTACACCAACTTCGGCCCAAAATTGCTCCAAAACCATCACTTCCGGCTGCATCCGTAAATAATTCCAAATCTACATTAGACAACTCAGCGTCCTGACACACCGACCTCCCGTTAAACGAACTCAAAAAAGAATGCCAGACAAACAAATCCTTCTTCATACAAGAGGTTACCCGGATAAAATGATTTGGCTTCGAGATACCTCTAGTGGCTAAAGACAAACGCCTAGAAAAAACACGACCCATTGGAATTATACGACAAGCAAACACCAGCAATCCCATTAACGACTGTAACTGTTTTAACGTCACTTTTTTCGACCCCATGACCTGGTCAACCTGCGTCACTAGCCTTGCCAATTTATCATCTGGCAACCGAAAAATCATCCGCTCGCTATCTATTTCGATACCCAAAAATGACAAAACCGTTACAGGACCTTCCGTCTTATCCTCGGAAATAGGTACCCCGAAACGCGACATCACCTGTCGAAACACTCTCAGCAACGTGCTGCACAACCCAGAGCCCCCCGGGCCCACAAAAAGAAAATCATCCAGATAATGAATGACCGAGTCACAACCAGACTCCAAACGAACTACCCACTCTAAAAATGACGCAAACATCTCAAAGTAACTGCATGATATTGAACAACCCATAGGAAGGCACATATCCACGTAAAACCCTTTGTCTAAACAACAACCCAGCAGGTGAAAACACTCCGGATGAACCGGCAGCAAACGAAAGGCCGCTTCAATATCAGATTTGGCTAACAACGCCCCTTGTCCAGCCGCCTGTACCAACCTTACTGCAACATCAAAAGACGTATACGAAACCGCCGCCTCCACCCTAGAAATACCGTCATTAACAGAACCACCGCGAGGAAAAGAAAGGTGATGAATCAGCCTAAACTTTCCTCGTTCCTTCTTTGGAACTAAACCAAGGGGGGAAACTCGCAGATTCGTATACGGCGGCTCGCTGAATGGACCTGCCATTCTTCCTAATTCCACTTCTTTAGCTAATTTTAGCCGCGCAATGCCCACATTCTCATTGATCGACTTCAAATTGTCAGCCAATGACAATGTCGCAGAATATTCAAAAGGAATCTCAAAACCAAACGAAAACCCGTTAGTGAGCACCTCTGCTTCCCGCCTCCTGTGGTACCGCTCTAACCATGGGCCCATCTCGAGCACGTTCACCGGCGTTCTCCGCTGCGCCGGAAGGAGGTGCCTTGACCGGCTGCTTACCTCTCCGGAAACACCGGAGCGCCGAATGAGCGCCCCCACAGATGGAGCATTCATGTCGAAATTTGCACGTGGCAAAGAAACGACAGTGGCCCTCATTGTAGAGCCAACAGGCACCTGTGGGCCTAGCGGCCGCAACTCCAGGGGCGGGGCCCGGTGCTGCGGCCGCACTGGGAAAGGGGCGTTGTTGCCTACTCCCTTGCGCTAAAATAAGCTGCAACCACACGTCCGTTGCCTTCGTCGCCCAACTAATATCAGGCGACAAAGCCAAACGTCGCCGAAATTCTTCATCATATCGCCACCAGGCCGCACCACCGTGCAGCCTGTGGGCGCTGAAAATTGTGTCAAAATAGACAAACAACTCGGCCCCTTTCCCAGGATAGCGTTGGCAAATAACATGAGCCAGTGTAGCGTAACACTGTACCCAGTTGCCAAATGTTTTCGCTACTTTTGCTTTCCTATCCGAACCTCTCTCAAAGCCCCGCTCCTTGTCGACAGTCACCTGCTCCACCGAGACCAAGGACCAAATATCCACAAATTCATTCCTCCAAATCTTGTCCTTGACCTCAGCTGACAAATGAGTCCCGAGAGGAGCGACTCCACAAAACAATGAATCTCTAAACGTCAAACTAGCTAAAGCATTCTCTTTCTCAGACGGGGGCATAGCTCCCTCTGGTGGCACAGAGGGACACGACGTTCCCTCATTCACTTTCAACCCAGCCACCACGGCTTTTAAAACAGAAATCAAATCCGCACCCGCTGCATTAGGTTTATTAAGCCATGCGTCACCGCAGGCCGACTCACCGCTCCCAGAGGTCCCACCGACTCCAGAGGGTCCTTCAGCCACTTGCCGCGGCACTGGAACCACGGCCTGCACCTCCTCCACCGGCCCGGCGGGAGGTACAACCTGGGACAGCTGCTCCTGATCCACCGACAAGCGCTGCACCTCCCGGCGTCGACTGCGTCTCTGCGGCCGTGAGGATCTCCTCGACGACCTCCTCCATGATCCGGATGATGCGGACGTCGTCGCAGACGAGGAGGAGAAACCATCGCTGGAAGACGAGGAATACCGTCGACCACGCCTCTTCCCGTCACCTGACCTGCGACGTCCATGATGGCCGTGCCGGCGATGCCCACCAGCCCGGCGTTTCCTCCCTCGCCTGGAACGCTCCCTTCTTGGACCTGCAGGAGAGAAAGATGACAAGGCAGGAGAAGGGCAAATAGCATCCAAAACACCCTCACTCCTATCTTTCCTAGCACACTCCCCCCCTGCCCCTGATCCGTGCTGACAGGGGCCCGGGTGGGACCGGGGTGGAGAAGCGACAGGCACCGCAGAAGCCCCCGCCCCCTGGCTGGGCTGCTTGCTCACCGTCCGCCTCCCCGCACCCGCCGCCATCTTCTTTTTTCGTGCGCCGCCATCTTGTGTCCTGGCTGCACTGCGCCTGCCAGGACGTCCCGCCCCTGTTCCCCCCGCCGCCAATTCTGGCTGCGTAGAGAACAGCACGGGGAAAGATGGCGCCGACCCCGGCTGCACACAGGCCCCAGAAGCAAGTCCCAGCTCCTGTGAACATGCCGCATGGTAAGCGACCATGTCGGACCAGTCGCCTGAGTCCGCCATATTCACCCCACTGTCACGATAGTCGGCCGCTGCCTCCGCGCCCGCATCAGCAGCTCGAGGCGGGTTGTACCGTGCCCGTGCCGGTTTAACAGCCGCCCTCTTACCGCCATGGGGAAGGACGCCAGCGCGACAAGTGGACGGGGGGGAGGGGGGCACTATGTCGACCGACGAAGCACCCGTCGACATAGGCCTAGGGGACCTGCTGGGACCACCGCATGACTGTGCAGCAGTCACAGCACCCCTCATAGCAACAGGGCTAGGGCTTAGTCTAACCGGAGGGCGTGTAACGCGCTGCGGCCTACCTCGGGTAGCCGCTCCCGACTGTTCCATGCCCCGCTCAGCTCCTCGCCTCTCTCCTTCCTCCAACAGGGATTCCAGCCAGGCAGGCCCCTCTGCCGCTACCCGCTGTGCCACCTTCCGCAACAGTTCTTCTGCCATCTTCTTAACGACCACGCTCTGAATCTCCACAGCAGCAGCAAAGGTGTTTCTTCCACTGCAGCTTGAAGGTAAGAGGGCTTCCTGCTCCAAACCTCTGCCTTATATCTTCTTAACCACGCCCCTCTTACCCCTTGTTGACCAATCCTGATCCTGGGCATTATTTTAAACCGTTCCATCCTTTCTTAACCCCTTGCAGTCCCTGACACTCTCCCTAGGCGCTTCAGTGTCTACAAGGAGACCCAATCATATTGACAGTCAGAAATAAAACACCTTAAATATTGTTCTAGAGACTGATTAGTCCTCTCGGTTTGGCCATTAGTAGAGATGAGCGAACCGGGACAACCGAACCCGGTTTCGGTCCGAACATCCGGAAAATTTCGGTTTGCAGCGAATCCGAACTTCACCGGGTTCGGCCGAACCCGTTTTGACTGAACCCGGTCAAAAATATTATACAAATCAGCAGCCACTTGTCTCTATCAATCACTAATAGAGAAAAGAGGCTGCTGATTAAAAATAAAATAAAAAGCATTTCATACGTACCCGGTCATTGTCTTGGTGACGAGTCCCTCTTCTTCCTATAGTTACATAGTTACATAGTTAGTACGGCTGAAAAAAGACACATGTCCATCAAGTTCAACCAAGGGACGGGAAAAGGGAAGGAAAAATTTCTACACATAGGAGCTAATATTTTTTTGTTCTAGGAAATTATCTAACCCTTTTTTGCAGCATCTACTGTCCCTGCTGTGACGGCTCCTGCGGTGTCTACTGTCCCTGCTGTGACGGCTCCTGCGGTGTCTACTGTCCCTGCTGTGACCAGCTCCTGCGGTGTCTCCTGTCCCTGCTGTGACGGCTCCTGCGGTGAATATTCCATAAATTCACCGTTCTTACTGTAAAGAAGGCTTGTCGCCTCTGCAGCTTGAACCTTTTTTTCTCCAGACGGAGGGAGCGCCCCCTTGTTTTTTGAGGGGGTTTTACATGGAACAGGATTTCACCATATTTTTTGTATGTGCCATTAATATATTTATATAAGTTAATCATGTCCCCCCTTAGTCGTCTTTTCTCAAGGCTAAATAGTTTTAATTCTTTCAATATTTCCTCATAACTTAGATTCTCCATGCCCCTTATTATCTTCGTTGCTCTTCTTTGTATTTTTTCCAACTCCAGGGCATCCTTTCTATGAACTGGAGCCCAGAACTGGACTGCATATTCTAGATGAGGCCTCACTAATGCTTTGTAAAGTGGTAATATTACATCCCTGTCCCGCGAGTCCATGCCTCTTTTAATACACGACAATATCCTGCTGGCCTTTGAAGCAGCTGATTGACACTGCATGCTGTTATTGAGTTTATGATTTACAAGTACACCCAGATCCTTCTCAACAAGTGACTCCCCCAGTGTAGCTCCCCCTAGGACATATGATGCTGCAGATTATTACACCCAGATCCTTCTCAACAAGTGACTCCCCCAGTGTAGCGCCCCCTAGGACATATGATGCTGCAGATTATTACACCCAGATCCTTCTCAACAAGTGAATCCACCAGTGTAGCTCCCCCTAGGACATATGATGCATGCAGGTTGTTTGTACCCAGATGCATAACTTTACATTTATCTACATTAAACTTCATCTGCCAAGTGGACGCCCAAACACTTAGTTTGTTTAAATCTGCCTGTAATTCATGAACATCTTCCATAGTCTGAACTATATTACATAGCTTGGTGTCATCTGCAAAAATAGAAATAGTGCTATTAATCCCATCCTCTATATCATTAATAAATAAGTTGAATAATAGTGGTCCCAGCACTGAACCCTGGGGTACACCACTTATAACTGGGGACCATTCAGAGAAGGAATCATTGACCACAACTCTCTGGATACGGTCCTTGAGCCAATTCTCAATCCAATTGCAAACTATATTTTCTAAACCTATAGTCCTTAATTTACCCATTAGGCGTCTATGGGGGACAGTGTCAAATGCCTTTGCAAAGTCCAAAAACACTAAATCCACAGCGGCCCCTCTGTCTAGACTTCTGCTCACCTCTTCATATAAACACTATATCCACAGCGGCCCCTCTGTCTAGGCTTCTGCTCACCTCTCATATAATCACTATATCCACAGCGGCCCCTCTGTCTAGGCTTCTGCTCACCTCTTCATAAAAACAGATTAGGTTAGTTTGACAACTTCTGTCCTTAGTAAAACCGTGCTGGCTGTCACTTATAATGCTATTTATTGTCACATAATCCTGTATATAGTCCCTCAATAGCCCCTCAAACATTTTCCCCACGATGGATGTTAAGCTTACTGGTCTATAATTACCCGGGGAAGACCTAGAGCCCTTTTTGAAAATAGGCACCACATTTGCGCTGCGCCAGTCCCTTGGCACTATACCAGTCACTAGAGATTCTCTGAATATTATGAAAAGGGGGACAGAAATAACTGAACTAAGCTCTTTAAGAATTCTAGGGTGTAACCCATCTGGTCCCGGGGCCTTGTGCACATTTATTTTATTTAATTTAGCTTGGACCATCTCTACATTCATCCAATTCAGTATATCAACTGATATATTAACAGCACTGGCACCGGCTACATCAGCTGCTCCTTCTTCTGTTGTATATACAGAGCTGAAGAACCCATTTAGTAACTCTGCCTTCTCTTGATCCCCTGTGATCAACTCCCCATTACCATTATCTAGGGGTCCTACATGTTCAGACCTTGGCTTTTTTGCATTTATATGCTTGAAGAATTTTTTGTGATTTGTTTTACTATCCTTGGCCACCTGCCTTTCATTTTGTATTTTTGCTAATTTTATTACATTTTTACAGATTTTATTAAGCTCTTTATATTTTACAAAGGCTTCAGATGTACCCTCAGATTTGTATTTTTTAAATGCCCTTTTTTTGTCGTGTATTGCCCCTTTCACAGAAGGTGTAAGCCATGTGGGGGTTAATTTGAGTCGTTTATACTTGTTACCTATAGGAATACATTTTGCACTATAATAACCCAAAGTAGATGTGAAAATCTCCCATTTATCATTTGTCCCATTATTTGACATTAGTTCTTCCCAGTCCATATCCTGAATTGCCGCCCTCATCCTGGGGAAATTGGCTTTCTTAAAATTACGTGTTTTTGCCCTCCCAGCCTGCGTTTGTTTTTTACAGTATAGGTAAAATGTAACTATATTATGATCACTGTTACCGAGGTTTTCACGAACATTGACATTCCCAACAAGCTCTGCATTATTAGAAATGACCAGATCCAACAGAGCTTCACCTCTAGTCGGGTCTTCCACAAACTGGCCCATATAATTAAAATCTCCCATTATCACTACAGTGCCCGCCTGTGCAGCCCGCTCCATCTGTTTATATAGCTGACCTTCCATCTCCTCAGTTATATTGGGGGGTCTATAGATTACACCAAAAGTAATTTTTTCAGTGTTTACCTCCCTTTCTAGTTCCACCCACAAGGTTTCAACCTCCTCACAGTCTTCACCCACTATTGTCTCTTTCACACTCGCCTTCATATCACTTCTCACATACAGACATACACCACCGCCTTCATATCACTTCTCACATACAGACAGTCTGCTAGTCTGTTCTGGGTTAGTGTAATACAGGTGGAGCAGACTATAGCTTCTTGTCTGTTCTGGGTTATTGTAATACAGGTGGAGCAGACTATAGTTTGTTGTCTGTGCCGGGTTATTGTATTACAGGTGAAGCAGACTATAGTTGCTAGTCTGTTCTGGGTTAGTGTAATACAGGTGGAGCAGACTATAGTTTGTTGTCTGTGCCGGGTTATTGTATTACAGGTGAAGCAGACTATAGTTGCTAGTCTGTTCCGGATTATTGTAATTCAGGTGGAGCAGACTATAGCTTCTTGTCTGTTCCGGGTTATTGTAATACAGGTGGAGCAGACTATAGTTGATAGTCTGTTCCGGATTATTGTAATACAGGTGGAGCAGACTATAGTTGCTAGTCTATTCCGGGTTATTGTATTACAGGTGGAGCAGACTATAGTTGCTAGTCTGTTTCCGGGTTATTGTATTACAGGTGGAGCAGACTATAGTTGCTAGTCTGTCCCGGGTTATTGTATTACAGGTGGAGAAGACTATAGTTGCTAGTCTGTTCTAGGTTATTGTAATACAGGTGGAAAAACTTTGTTGTTTCTTTTTTTTGGTGCAAGGTTATTGTAGCCGCAAACTCTAGTGTGTTTAGTCGTTATTGTAATTGCCTGGTTATTGGAGGAGCCGTCTCTGGTTTATTCTACACACTGTAATAGAATAGGGACATAATGCTGTAATAGGAGGGAACAGGGACATAATGCCGGTAATAAGAAGGAACAGGGACATAATGCCGGAAAAAGGAAGAAACAGGGACATAATGCCGGTAATATGAAGGAACAGGGACGTAATGCCGATAATATAAAGGAACAGGGACGTAATGCCGATAATATGAAGGAACAGGGACATAATGCCGGTAAGATGAAGGAACAGGGACATAATGCCGGTAAGATGAAGGAACAGGGACATAATGGCGGTAATATGAAGGAACAGGCACATAATGGCGGTAAGATGAAGGAACATGCACATAATGCCGGTTCAGATGAGGGAACAGGGTCATAATGCCGGTAATATGAAGGAATAGGGACATAATGCCGGTTCAGATGAGGGAACAGGGATATAAAGCCGGTAAGATGAAGGAACAGAGACATAATGCCAGTAATATGAAAGAACAGGGACATAATGCCGGTAATATGAAGGAATAAGGACATAATGCCGGTAATATGAAGGAACAGGGACATAATGCCGGTAATATGAAGGAACACGGACATAATGCCGGAAATATGAAGGAAAAGGACAATAATGCCGGTAATAAGAAGGAACAGGGACATTATGCTGGTAATATGAAGGAACAGGGATATAATGCTGGTAATATGAAGGAACAGGGAAATAATGCCGGTAATATGAAGGAACAGGGACATAATGCCGGTAATATGAAGGAATAGGGACATAATGCCGGTTCAGATGAGGGAACAGGGACATAAAGCCGGTAAGATGAAGGAACAGAGACATATTGCCGGTAATATGAAGGAATAAGGACATAATGCCGGTAATATGAAGGAACAGGGACATAATGCCGGTAATATGAAGGAACAGGGACATAATGCCGGTAATATGAATGAACAGGGACAAAATGCCGGTAATATGAAGGAACAGGGACATAATGCCAGAAATATGAAGGAACAGGGACATAATGCCCGTAATATGAAGGAACAGGGACATAATGCTGGTAAGATGAGGGAACAGGGACATAATGCTGGTAAGATGAGGGAACAGGGACAAAATGCCGGTAATATGAAGGAACAGGGACATAAAGCCGGTAATATGAAGGAAGAGGCACATAATGCTGGTAAGATGAGGGAACAGGGACATGAAATCTGTAATATGAAGGATCAGGGACATAATTTCGGTAATATGAAGGAACAGGGAAATAATGCCGGTAATATGAAGGAACAGGGACATAATGCTGGTAATATGAAGGAACAGGGATATAATGCTGGTAATATGAAGGAACAGGGAAATAATGCCGGTAATATGAAGGAACAGGGACATAATGCCGGTAATATGAAGGAATAGGGACATAATGCCGGTTCAGATGAGGGAACAGGGACATAAAGCCGGTAAGATGAAGGAACAGAGACATAATGCCGGTAATATGAAGGAATAAGGACATAATGCCGGTAATATGAAGGAACAGGGACATAATGCCGGTAATATGAAGGAACAGGGACATAATGCCGGTAATATGAATGAACAAGGACATAATGCCGGTAAGATGAAGGAACAGGCACATAATGCCTGTTCAGATGAGGGAACAGGGACATAATGCCGGTAATATGAAGGAATAGGGACATAATGCCGGTTCAGATGAGGGAACAGGGACATAAAGCCGGTAAGATGAAGGAACAGAGACATAATGCCGGTAATATGAAGGAATAAGGACATAATGCCGGTAATATGAAGGAACAGGGACATAATGCCGGTAATATGAAGGAACAGGGACATAATGCCGGTAATATGAATGAACAAGGACATAATGCCGGTAAGATGAAGGAACAGGCACATAATGCCTGTTCAGATGAGGGAACAGGGACATAATGCCGGTAATATGAAGGAATAGGGACATAATGCCGGTTCAGATGAGGGAACAGGGACATAAAGCCGGTAAGATGAAGAAACAAAGACATAATGCCTGTAATATGAAGGAACAGGGACATAATGCCGGTAATATGAAGGAACAGGGACATAATGCCGGAAATATGAAGGAAAAGGACAATAAAGCCTGTAATATGAAGGAAGAGGCACATAATGCTGGTAATATGAAGGAACAGGGACATAATGCCGGTAATAAGAAGGAAAAGGGACATAATGCCTGTAATATGAAGGAACAGGGACATAATGCCGGTAATATGAAGGAACAGAGACATAATGCCGGTAATATGAAGGAACAGGGATATAATGCTGGTAATATGAAGGAACAGGGACATAATGCTGGTAATATGAAGGAACAGGGATATAATGCTGGTAATATGAAGGAACAGGGAAATAATGCCGGTAATATGAAGGAACAGGGTCATAATGCCTGTAATATGAGGGAACAGGGACATAATGCCTGTAATATGAAGGAACAGGGACATAATGCCGTTAAGATGAGGGAACAGGGACATAATGCATGTAAGATGAGGGAACAGAGACAAAATGCCGGTAAGATGAGGGAACAGAGACGTAATGCTGATAATATGAAGGAACAGGGACATAATGCTGGTAATATGAAGGAAGAGGCACATAATGCTGGTAAGATGAGGGAACAGGGACATAATGCCGGTAATATGAAGGAACAGGGACATGAAGGCTGTAATATGAAGGATCAGGGTCATAATTTCGGTAATAAGAAGGAATAAGGACATAATGCCGGTAATATGAAGGAACAAGGACATAATGCCGGTAATATGATGGAACAGGGATATAACGCCGGTAATATGAGAGGACAGGGACATAATGCCGGTAATATGAAGGAACAGGGACATAATGGCGGTAATATGAAGGAACAGGGACATAATGCCGTAATATGAAGGAACAGGGACATAATGCCTGTAATATGAAGGAACAGGGACGTAATGCCGGTAATATGAAGGAACAAGGACATAATGCCTGTAATATGAAGGAACAAGGACATAATGCCTGTAATATGAAGGAACAGGGACATAATGCCGATAATATGAAGGGACAGGGACGTAATGCCGGTAATGTGAAGGTACAAGGACAAAATTGCGGTAAGGTGAGGGAACAGGGACATAATGCCGGTAATATGAAGGAACAGGGACATAATGCCTGTAGTATGAAGGAACAGGGACATAATGCCTGTAATATGAAGGAACAGGGACATAATGCCGATAATATGAAGGGACAGGGACGTAATGCCGGTAATGTGAAGGTACAAGGACAAAATTGCGGTAAGGTGAGGGAACAGGGACATAATGCCGGTAATATGAAGGAACAGGGACATAATGCCTGTAGTATGAAGGAACAGGGACATAATGCCTGTAATATGAAGGAACAGGGACATAATTCCGGTAATATGAAGGTACAAGGACAAAATGGCGGTAAGATGCGGGAACAGGGACATAATGCCGGTAATATGAAGAAGCAAGGACATAATGCCGGTAATATGAAGAAGGACATAATGCCGGTAATATGAAGGAACAGGGACATAATGCAGATAATATGAAGGAACAGGGACATAATGCCGGTAATTTGAAGGAACAGGGACATAATGCCGGTAATATGAAGGAAAAGGGACATAATGCCTGTAATATGAAGGAATAGGGACATAATGCCGGTAATATGAAGGAACAGGGACATAATGCCGGTAATATGAAGGAACAGGGACATAATGCCTGGAAGATGAGGGAACAGGGACATATTACCGGCATTGTGTCCCTGTAACCTCCTACATAGGACATAATGCCTGTAATATGAAGGAACAGGGACGTAATGCCTGTAATATGAAGGAACAGGGACGTAATGCCGGTAATATGAAGGAACAGGGACATAATACTGGTAATATGAAGGAACAGGGCCATAATGCCTGTAGTATGAAGGAACAGGGACATAATTCCGGTAATATGAAGAAGCAAGGACATAATGCCTGTAATATGATGGAACAGGGACATAATACCGGTAATATGAAGGAACAGGGACATAATGCCGGTAATATGAAGGAACAGGGACATGATGCCTGTAATATGAAGGAACAGGGACATAATCCCGGTAATATGAAGCAACAGGGACATAATGCTTGGAAGATGAGGGAACAGGGACATGTGACCGGCATTGTGTCCCTGTAACCAACTACATAGGACATAATGCCAGTAATATGAGAGGACAGGGACATAATGCCAGTAATATGAGGGAACAGGGTCATAATGCCGGTCACATGAGAGGACAGGGAGATAATGCCGGTAATATGAGGGAACAGGGACATTATGCCGGTCACATGAGAGGACAGGGACATAATGCCGGTAATATGAGAGGACAGGGACCTAATGCCAGTAATATGAGGGAACAGGGTCATAATGCCGGTCACATGAGAGGACAGGGACATAATGCCAGTAATATGAGGGGACAGGGACATTATGCCGGTCACATGAGAGGACAGGGACATAATGCCAGTAATATGAGGGGACAGGGACATTATGCCGGTCACATGAGAGGACAGGGACATAATGCCAGTAATATGAGGGGACAGGGACATTATGCCGGTCACATGAGAGGACAGGGACATAATACCGGTCATATGAGAGGACAGGGACATAATGCTGGTCACATGAGAGGACAGGGACATAATGCCGGTAATTAGGGAACGATACGGATGTAATAAAGACGTGTTACATGTTTGTTCGTCACCCCCTTTATACTGGAGATTGGCAGCGGACGTTGGAATTGTGCGTTTCACGGTATCGTTGGATGGAGAAGAATCAGCCCGTGCAGCCCGCAGATAACAAGCCCCTAATGCAGCAGCAGCTCTGCGCTATCACACCCGGGAATGTCCCCCCATATCCTGCAGCATGAAGGAGCGGCTGCACGGACTGAACGACTCTTCCAGACATGGGAGACCAGCGGGAATAAAGACATGCGCACCAATAAGCACAAGATGGAGGCGGCAGCTCTGTTGTAGACTTGGTGGGGGCTCTTAGAAGAGCCTTTGGGTTCTTACTGCAGGGACGGGGCACATTACTTGGCGCCTAATGAGAAGAATCCGCCGCTGCTGCTTTATTCCTGCTCCATTCGAGTTCAGGCGGGAGATGTTCTTATTGGAAGAGACAGAGGAGGGGGCGTGGTGTTATCTGCGAGTCTATAGAAATATTCTACTTCCTCATTGGCTACAGTGTCTGGCGTTGAGTACAAGTTTTAGATGCGGCCAATCAGAGAAGAAGCCCTCTGCTCCATCTGGGTATAAGAAGTGACGGTCGGAGCGCAGCCGTTAGATCTGATCAGATTATAGAGATGTCTGGAAGAGGAAAGCAAGGAGGCAAAGTGCGGGCTAAAGCCAAGACCCGCTCATCCCGGGCAGGACTTCAGTTCCCTGTCGGTCGTGTGCACAGACTTCTCCGCAAGGGCAACTACGCTCAGAGGGTCCGCGCCGGCGCTCCGGTCTACCTGGCCGCTGTGCTGGAATATCTGACCGCTGAGATCCTGGAACTGGCTGGAAATGCCGCCCGGGACAACAAGAAGACCTGAATCATCCCCCGTCACCTGCAGCTGGCCGTGCGCAATGACGAGGAGCTCAACAAACTACTGGGTGGTGTGACCATCGCTCAGGGAGGCGTCCTGCCCAACATCCAGGCCGTTCTGCTGCCCAAGAAGACCGAGAGCAGCAAAAGCGCCAAGAGCAAGTGAGCGCCGCTTATCCCACATTTAACCACAAAGGCTCTTTTAAGAGCCGTCCACATGGTCCTTAGAACAGAGCTCTCACCGCTGATCTCCGATATGTAAACGTTCTGCGCCAGATAAGTGGCTCTGCTTGTACAGAGATCTAGCCATATGTATTCATGTACCGCGGGGTTTCACATTGAAGAGGAAGCCGTAGGGGGGAGCAGAACTTCTGCATTACTCATGACCTATACATTCACTACTGCCTCGTGCAGATGATGGCGCTGTCCTCATTGGTGCACTAACTATACTGTACAGGACACATTAATAGTACAACTACTCCAGTGATTCATGTTCATGATCTACAACCCGCCCCCGACTACATAGTGTCTTAAATTATATCTTCCAGTCTCAAGAGCTTTGTCACAATTCGGTCCTCCTGGAGTATAACCACCATCATCCCAGGTGTTTAGGCTAAGATTCCATCCCCGCGTCATGTACGGATAAGAGCCGTTCCTAAACTACAAAGGAGAACTCCTACGAGGGGTCTGCGGCAATGTGAGCTTGAAACTCTGTACAAATAAATACCAAGTCAGGCAGAGTAAAAAGTAAATTTAGATTAAAAAGTTACTATTAAAATACAAACCACACAGCTCTTCAAGGTAGAGTTTGAGAAGCTGCATAATATACCCTCCTGCTACTTTGCCTAAATGGTGAGCAAATAGAAATGTTTCTACCTAAAATGGCAGAAAACACACCATTTTGGAGATGGAAAGGACGGCTAGAGGGGAAATGGAGGAGGCCGTAGTTTTTTAATTACATTTTTTTCCTTGGTGGTTTTTTTTTCCATTTGCTAACGATTTAGTCAAAGTAGCTCAAAAGTAAATGTCTTTATAATACATGATATTGTAAAGTAATGTAATGGGAAATTTTGGCGCATGCCCGTTTTGAGTAAAAATGTTCGCTTTTTGAGACATTATGCTGTTTTCGCGTCTTTTCAGCTAGTAAGTCGGGACCAGCGGGAGAGCAGATCTCCTGCATGACATATTTAATTTACACCTGCGGATATTATAGCTGACATCTATGCTAACTGGTGTAGGTGTCAGTTTGTGCAGCACTGACAATCCAAGTTGCGCCATATTTATTCAGAGCTGTGGGCTTCTTGGAGTATGTTCACATTCAATTTTTTCTTTTCGTCAGAGGTATGCGTTGGGAGAAGTCTCTACGTATACCTCCAACGGAAGGCTGTATAGGCATAGAGTGGGATACATCACCTGAACTCCCCGGGCACAGCGTTACTTTAAGCACTAGGCTCGGAAAGCCCCTGACGTTAGCAACGCTCTGACTGGGGATTCTGCTCCTAGGGAAGCCCCTGACAACACTGTCCATAAATGGACACTGACGTTAGGAGCTTTAAGATGCCAAAATCCTAGGCCAGAACACTGGCATTGCACTGGCTGGGGATTCCACTCCTGGAGGGAGCCCCTGACGTCACTGTCCATATATGGATTCTGCTCCTGGAGGATCCCTTGATGTTACGGTCTGTACATAGACAGTGACATTAGGGGCTTTGTAATGTGAGAATTCCAAGTCGGAGCGTTGGCAGCTCTGTGGCCGGGAATTACGCTTGTAGAGAAAGCCTCTCACTTTACTGTGCATATATGGCTTTAAATATCTGTGGCGAAACCAGGTCAGTGGGGGTCGGTTTACGCCAAGAGAATGTGGGCGATAGATTCAGGCGAAACAGATTAACAGGGGACAAGCCACAGCGGCGCGTTTATTAACAGGGACAGACACACACAGAACCAATGCATCGCTGCTTCTCCCCTCTGGGCTGGATGGGAGAGGCTACCTCACTATGGGGTCTCTCCACTGTACCTTTCATCCTTTGGGGTGTCTCCAGATCCTCCTTAGTTAGATGGGACTCCAGCACTTGTCCTCTATTACTGTCCCTAGGTCAGGTACCATCTCTGAGGTAGACATCCCCTGCCTGCAGCTCACACTGCTATCTCATTCTCTCCTGGGATGCAACTAACTGAGAACTCATCCAGCACCACTATATCCCTCACTCACCCCTCCCTCAGGAAACAGGCCCCCTCCTTTTTCTTATTTACATTAGATAAGCTCCCGCTCTCAGCCTGTGACTCATTCTCCTTCAGTGTAAGATTAACCCTAGAGGGGGAGGACAGTGAAGCAGCACTGAATACAATACAATACAAATTAACTGGTTATCAAACATAACGTAATGCAGTTTGAGGGGACATATCCCCATCTAGCACTGGGCGCCATCTAAGCTATGGCACCTGGATGGCGGGAGTGCGACGGTTTGCGGCAGGCTTAACCTGTATTTGGGTACAATGCCTGTAAACGTCACCCGTTCCGCCACAGACCTCCCCCAGCTTAGATCCAGAATCAGTCCTGCTGACCCTCTGTCGGGTCAGTGATGAGATGTGGGCCCGGTGCTGTCAGTCTCCGCCCATCAGTGTCCTGCTGCCGAGAGAGTCCATCAGCATTCCCGTGGTCCCGGACCTTGTTATGAGAAATGGTAAAGTTATAGGATTGTAAGACCAGGTTCCACCGTAGTATACGCCCATTGTCCCCGGCGGTTCGGTTCAACCAATTGAGAGGACTGTGGTCTGTGACTATTGTGAACTCCCTCCCATAAACGTAGGGCTGAAGCTTCTTTAGAGCCCACACAACAGCCAGGCACTCCATCTCAATGGTTGCGTATGCCCTCTCTCGGTCCAGCAACTTCCGGGAGAGGTACGCGACCGGGTGTTCGTGGCCCGCCTGGTCCACTTGGCTCAGTACCGCTCCCAACCCGACGTCTGAGGCATCGTTTTGGACTATGAACCGCCGGTGGAAGTCAGGGGCAGCCAGGACAGGGGAGGTGGAGAGGGTAGTCTTAAGGCTCCCGAAGGCCGCCTCACAGTCAGGGGACCAGGGCATCAGTCGACTGAACCTTTTGGACGGCAAGTTGGTCAAGGGCTTGGCCAGGGTACTATACTGCGGGATGAATTTTCGGTAGTACCCTGTGACTCCCAGAGAGGCCCTAACCTGCTTCTGGTTGGCCGGCCGGGGCCAATGGAGAATGACCTCCACCTTGGCCGGCTCGGGGGGGATCTGTCCGCTGCCCATTCGGTGCCCCAGGTAGCCAACTTCTGCCATCCCCATCTGGCACTTGTCGGGGTGGATGGTGAGGCCGGCGTACCGGATGCGCTCCAGGATCTGCGCCACTTGCCCCAAGTGTTCCTCCCAAGTCTCGCTAAAGATAGCGATATCGTCCAGGTAAGCCTGGGCAAACTCCTGACACCCCACGAGGATCCGGTCGACCACCCTCTGGAAGGTCGCGGGGGCGTTCTTCATTCCGAACGGCATGCACGTAAATTCAAACAGGCCGAACGGGGTGATGAACGCCGAGCGCTCTTGGGCTTCCTTGGTCAGAGGAATCTGCCAGTAGCCCTTGCTGAGATCCAGAGTGGACACGAAGCGTGCCCCTCCCAGCCTATCGAGCAGCTCATCAATCCGGGGCATCGGATAGGCATCCGTAACGGTTACCTCGTTCAGCCGCCGGTAGTCTACACAGAACCTCGTGGTTTTGTCCTTCTTGGGGACCAACACAACGCCGGCGGCCCAAGGACTGTGAGATGGTACAATGACCCCCATCTCCAGCATGTCTTCTACTTCTTTTCTCATCGCGGTCAGCACTGAGGGAGCCACTCGGAACGCGGGCTGCCTCAGGGGTCGGGCTCCTCCAGTGTCGACCTCGTGAGCGACTAGGGAGGTACGTCCGGGGGACGCGGTGAACAGGGCCTCCTGGGCTGCTAACACCTCCCCCATCTCCCTACTCTGCAAGCGCGATAGCTGGACTTCAAGCTGCACATCTGCCAGCCCTGTCTGGCGTCGGGCCTCTGCCAGTAGGTCAGGGATGCGGTCCACGTCAGGGTTGTCCATGGGCGGGCAGCATATCGCGACCGCTCCTACCTCCCTTACCACATAGGCCTTGAGCCGGTTTATGTGGTAGTTCCGTACCCGCTTTTCTGCTTTGTCGTGGGCTACTAGGTAGTTCGTCGTCCCCTGTCGCCCCACTACAGTGTACGGTCCAGCCCAATTGGCCTGCAACTTGTTGCCTCGTACTGGCGCGAGGACCAGTACCTTCTCCCCCACCCCCAGCTCTCGGTGTCGGGCGCTACGGTTGTACTCGTCCCGTTGACGGCTTCGAGCTACTTCCAATCGCTGATGGGCCAAATCCATCAGCCGTGCTAGGCGCTCCCACATTTGGCTCACATAGTCTACTACCGGGATCTCCGGGCTTGCAAACTTCCCTTCCCAACCTTCCCGGACTAAGTCCAAGGGTCCCCGGACCCGCCTCGCGAACAGCAACTCGAATGGGGAGTGCCCGGTAGACTCCTGCGGCACCTCTCGATAGGCAAAGAGAAGCTGCTGCAAGGAGCGGTCCCAGTCTCTCCCCTCCGAGTGGACGTATCGGAGTAGCAACTGCTTGAGGGTAACGTTGAACCTTTCACACAGTCCGTTCGTTTGGGGGTGGTAGGCGGTGGTTCTTAGAGAACTCACCCCATGCCGATTCCAGAAGTCCTGCATGAGTTCTCACTGGAATTGAGATCCCTGGTCTGTGAGTACCTCACGCGGGAACCCCACCTGGCTGAAGATGTCCATGAGTCCCTGGGCGACGTGCTCGGCATCTATGAAGGACAGAGCCACTGCGTCCGGGTATCTGGTAGCGAAGTCTACCAGGGTTAGGATGTAACGCTTTCCCCCTCGGCTGGGGGGATTAATGGGGCCAACCAGATCTATGGCCACCTGCTGGAAGGGCTCTCGGTTGAGGGGCAGCTGCTTGAGCGGCACCTTGCGCGGGGCCCCCGCCACCCGTTGGCAGACAGAGCACGAAGCTTGGTACCGCCGCACGTCCTCAGTCAGCCCTGGCCAAAAGAAAGCCTTCGAGAGCCGGGCCCTGGTGGACCTGGTCCCAGTGTGACCCGCCGCGGGTATATCGTGGGCCAGGGCTAACAGTCGTGCACGGTAGGCTTGGGGAACAAGCAGCTGTTTGGAGGTGGTCCAGGGTGACGCGGGCTTGGTCGGGGCTTTGACCCAGTACAACAGCCCGTTGTCCCACTGGAACCCTGCCTGGGCCCCTCCACTGGGTGGTCGATCGGCCAGGCTACGGGCAGAGGACAGGGAAGGATCCGTATGCTGGGCCTCCCTAAAAGCGACCCTATCCACCTCCCCAGGTCTGTCGGCGGGGTTCGTCAGGTCGGTAAGTTGTGAGGCATCAGGGGCTTGGGTACTTACCACCGGTGGTTCGGGGGGCGGGGCTTCCGGGAGAGGAGCCTCGGTGGTTACACGGGTCGGTGGCGGAGGCCGGTAAAGGTTCTCCCGGGCTTGGCTGCGGGTCACGGCCCCAGCGAACTGACTTGTGAGACCGTTCCAAGGTCGTTCCCCAATAAGACATCGGCGGGGAGATCCGGCATGAGCCCGACTTCGACCTCCCCTTTTCCGGGGCCCCAGTCCAGGTAGACTCTGGCGTGGGGAATGGACCGCTGCTGTCCGTCCGCCAGGGCAATCCAGGCTATTCGCTGGGGAAGAACCTTAGACTGGGGAACCAGGTCCGCTCTTACCAGGGTGAGGGATGCCCCCGAGTCACGGAGTCCTAGGACGGTGCGACGTCCCAGCACCACGGGCTGTCGGTGGCCCTGCATGTTGGCAGGGACCTGGTTCGTCACGAGGCTCGCAAGCTCTACGTGGTAGACCACCTCCTCCACCTCTGGTGCATCTAGGAGGTGGTCACACTCATCGGGGTCCCCTGCCTCCGGGCAAAAGGCGACCCGGGTTGGGGTTGGTCTGGGAAAGGGCACCGTTGATTGGGCCAGGGGCAGTCCCGTCGGCTGGGGTCTCATAGAAGTTGGCCGGGGTGGTTCCGCTATTTTGGTAGGGGCTCGGAGCTCTCGGCGTTGGTCCTGGCGCGGAAGGCTTCTCCACTGGGGTCGGTGGGCCAAGAACTCGTCGGCCAGGGTGGCGGCATCTTCAGGGGTGCTGGGGTGGCGGTCCGCGATCCAGGCACGAACGGGGACCTCCATCCTGGAGAGGAGTTGCTCCAAAATGACGAGGTCCTCCAGGGCCTCCCAACTGAAGGCCTTCTTCCCCTCGGCCCTCCTGGAGCAGCTTAAGCGGAGCTGGGCTGCCAGTTCCACATGGGTACCCTGGCCGGCGAGCGTCAAATTACGGAACCGCTCTCTGTAAGTCTCTGGGGTGATCGCATACCTCTTCAGCAGAGCGTCCCGGAGGCAACCGTAGTCCCCTCCGTCCTCTGGACCTAGGCTCCGGTGGACTTCAAGGGCCCTCCCTTGCAGGCTGGGCCCCACGTAGCGAGCCCATTCGGTGGTGGGGATGTCATGCACCTGTAGCTGTGTCTCCAGCATGGTTAGGTGCGCATCGATATCCGTGGACGAAGGATCCAACTTGGGGAGGTCGTTGTATCGTAGTTGGGGTCTTTGGGGCCCGGCAGGGATTGGGGTTGTTGGTTCTGGGGGTGCCACTGCACAGGCCAGGGCCCCAACGATGATCAGGCGCTCGGCCTCGGAGCTTTGAGGCCCCGAGCGGTCAGCAGATCCCCCATCCGCAGGGCCTGGGTGTCCGAGATGGCGCTACGGCCGGTTCCCTGGCGACTGGCCGGTTTATCGGGGCAGTAGTCAACGTCACCCTCGGCCATCTCTCCCATCTTGGCCGGGTTCGCCAGGTCCCAGGCTTGGAGCTTCTCAATCAGCCGATCCTTGATGTCGCGGGACGAGAAGGCAATACGCCGGAACCGGCACAGCTCTTGGAGTGTAATTCGGAGGTAGCTGCCATAGGGGACAGCCTCTGCTCCGCCGGGAGGATCCATGGCTGACTGCACTGTATGATCAGAAGTAGTAACTAGATGTTTAAAAATCAGATTCAGATAAGTTTTAGTAATGATACTTAGTTCAATAGATAGAGAGGTCCTATAGTGGAGGACCAAGTCAATGTGAGCTCGAAATTTTGAACGAAAAAATAACAGAGTAAAAAGTAAATTTAGATTAAAAACTTACTATTAACCCCTTCCCTCTTTAGCCACTTTTGACCTTCCTGACAGAGCCTCATTTTTCAAATCTGACATGTGTCACTTTATGTGGTAATAACTCCGGAATGCTTTCACCTATCCAAGCGATTCTGAGATTGTTTTCTCGTGACACATTGGACTTTATGTTACTGGCAAAATTTGCTCGATATGTTCAGTATTTAATTGTGAAAAACACCAAAATTTAGCGAAAAATTGCAAAAATTAGCATTTTTCTCAATTTAAATGTATCTGCTTGTAAGACAGGCAGTTATAATACACAAAATTGTTGCTAATTAACATCCCCCATATGTCTACTTTAGATTGGCATCGTTTTTTGAACATCCTTTTATTTTTCTATGACCTCACAAGGCTTAGAACTTTAGCAGCAATTTCTCACATTTTCAAGAAAATTTCAAAAGGCTATTTTTACAGGGGCCAGTTCAGTTGTGAAGTGGTTTTGAGGGCCTTATATATTAGAAACCCCAAAAAAGTCACCCCATTTTAAAAACTTCACCCCTCAAAGTATTCAAAACAGCATTTAGAAAATGTCTTAACCCTTTAAACATTTCACAGGAATTAAAGCAAAGTAGAGGTGAAATTTACAAATTTCATATTTTTCTGCAGAAATACATTTTTAATACAATTTTTTTTATAACACAGAAGGTTTTACCAGAGAAATGCAACTCAATATTTGTTGCCCAGTTTTTGCAGTTTTAGGAAATATCCCACATGTGGCCGTAGCGTGCTACTGGACTGAAACACCGGCCTCAGAAGCAAAGGAGCACCTAGTGGATTTTGGGGCCTTATTTTTGTTAGAATATATTTTAGGCACCATGTCAGGTTTGAAGGGCTCTTGCGGTGCCAAAACAGTCAAAATCCCCCAAAAGTGACCCCATCTGGGAAACTAGACACCTCAAGGAAATTATCTAGGGGTGTAGTGAGCATTTTCACCGCACAGGTTTTTTACAGAAATTATTGGAAGTAGGCCGTGAAAATTAAAATCAACATTTCTTCAAAGAAAATGTAGGTTTAGCGATTTTTTTTCTCATTTCCACAAGGACTAAAGGAGAAAAAGCACCGCAAAATTTGTAAAGCAATTTCTCCCGAGTAAAACAATACCTCACATGTGGTAATAAACGGTTGTTTGGAGACACGGCGTGGCTGAGAAGGGAAAGAGCGCCATTTGGCTTTTGGAGTTCACATTTAGCAGGAATGGTTTGCGGAGGCCATGTCACATTTACAAAGCCCCTGAGGGGACAAAACAGTGAAAACCCCAAACAAGTGACCCCATTTTGGAAACTATACCCCTTGAGGAAATTATCTAGGGGTATAGTGAGCATTTTGACCCCACAGGTTTTTTGCAGAAATTTTTGCAAGTAGGCTGTGAAAATGAAAATCTACATTTTTTCAAATAAAATGTAGGTTTAGCTAATTTTTTTTCATTTCCACAAGGACTAAAGGAGAAAAATCACCATAAAATTTGTAAAGAAATTTCTCCCGAGTAAAACAGTACCCCACATGTGGTAATAAACGGCTGTTTGGACACACGGCGAGGCTGAGAAGGGAAAGAGCGCCATTTGGCTTTTGGAACTCAAATTTAGCAGGAATGGTTTGCGGAGGCCATGTTACATTTACAAAGCCCCTGAGGGGACAAAACAGTGGAAACCCCCCACAAGTGACCCCATTTTGGAAACAACACCCATTGAGGAAATTATCTAGGGGTATAGTGAGCGATTTGACACCACAGTTTTTTTGCAGAAATTATTGGAAGTAGGCCCTGAAAATAATAATCTACATTTTTTCAAAGAAAATGTAGGTTTAGCTAATTTTTTCTCATTTCCAGAAGGACTAAAGGAGAAAAAGCACCACAAAATTTGTAAAGCAATTTCTCCCGAGTAAAACAATACCCCACATGTGGTAATAAACGGCTGTTTGGACACACGGCAGGGCTTAGAAGGGAAAGAGCGCTATTTGGCTTTTTGAGATCACATTAAGCAGGAATGATTTGCGGAGGCCAGGTCACATTTGCAAAGCCCCTGAGGGGACAAAACAATGAAAACGCCCAAAAAGGGACTCCATTTAGGAAACTACACCTCTTGAGGAATGCATCTAGGGGTGTAGTGAGCATTTTGACCCCACAGATGTTTCATAGAATTTATTAGAATTAGGCAGTGAAAATAAAAACAGTCCTTTTTCTTCAATAAGACGTAGCTTTAGCGCAAATTTTTTCATTTTCTCAACAAATAAAGGAAAAAAAGAACCCAACATTTGTAAAGCTATTTCTCCCGAGTACGGCAATACCCCATATGTGGTCATAAACTGCTGTTTGGGCAAACGGCAGGGCTCAGAAGGGAAGGACCGCCATTTGGAGTGCAGATGTTGCTGGATTGGTTTCTGGGCACCTGTGGGCCCAAAACAGTGGAAACCCCCCAGAAGTGACCCCATTTTGTAAACTACACCCCTCAATGCATTTACCAAGGGGTGTAGTAAGCA
This sequence comes from Rhinoderma darwinii, assembly GCF_050947455.1. Taxonomy (NCBI): domain Eukaryota; kingdom Metazoa; phylum Chordata; class Amphibia; order Anura; family Rhinodermatidae; genus Rhinoderma; species Rhinoderma darwinii. The sequence continues at coordinate 396,940 of NW_027461846.1, read as the reverse complement.
TTTTAACCCTGCAGGTGTTTTGTAGAAATTAGTGTGCGCTCAATGTTGCAGAGTGAAAATGGGATTTTTTTCCATAGATATGCCAATATGTGGTGCCCGGCTTGTGCCACCATAACAAGACAGCTCTCTAATTATTATGCAGTGTTTCCCGGTTTTAGAAACACCCTACATGTGGCCCTAATCTTTTGTCTGGACATATGACAGGGCTCAGAAGTGAAGAGTACCATGCGGAGTGGAGGCCTAATTTGGCGATTTACAAAGTATTGGTTCAGAACTGCAGAGGCTCAGATGTGAAATAATAAAAAGAAACCCCTGATAAGTGACCCCATTATGGAACTGCACCCCTCAAGGCATTTATTAAGGGGTGTAGTGAGCATTTTCACCCCACAGGTCTTTTCCATAAATGAATGCGCTGCGGATGGTGCAAATTAAAAATTTATATTTTTCCCTAGATATGCCATTCAGTGGCAAATATGTCATGCCCAGCTTATGACGCTGGAGACACACACCACAAAAATTGTTAAAAGGGTTCTCACGGGTATGACGGTGCCATATATGTTGAAGGAAACTGCTGTTTGGGCACGCTGTAGGGTTCAGGGCCGAGGGAGCACCATTTGGCTTTTGGAGAGCGGATTTTGCTTGGTACTATATTTGTTTGAGTATTGCTGGTGTTTTATAATGTGGGGGTACATGTAAGCGGGGCGGAGTATATAAGGGGCATAGTCAGGTGGTATAAAAAAATAAAAATAATCCATAGATGTGTGTTACGCTGTGAAGCAATCCTTTCTGCACAGGCCGGTGTCGCACTGATAAATGGTGTCATTTCTTATCCCCCTTTTGGTCCACACTCCGCGCCTTTGTAGTTTGGGGAATTTTGCTGGGAAAGTATTATCCTGGTATAATACGGGCACCGTCGCTTCCATCGGATATGATTGGGCCCTCCCTTCCTGGTTCCCTAATTTTAGGTCCTTGATAAATCGCCTCTTGAAACAGAAGAAATGTTCTCCTCGGGCACAACTGCATATTTTTTTATTTCCTGACTTATTGGAGCCATAACTAATTTTATTTTTCATAGACGTAGCGGTATGAGGGCTGGTTTGTTGCGGGACGAGCTGTAGTTATTATTGGTACCATTTTGGGGTACATGTGACTTTTTGATCACCTTTTATCCTATTTTTTGGGATGCCAGGTAAACCAAAAAACGCAATTCTGGCACAGCTTTTTTTGGTTTTTTTTTATACAGAGTTCACCACGCATTATAAACTACATGTTACCTTTATTCTGCGGGTCAGTACGATTCCGGCGTTACCTAATTTATAGCACTTTTTTATGTTTTACAACTTTTTGCACAATAAAATTACTTTTGTAAAAAGAATGTATTTTTTCTGTCGCCAAGTTGTGAGAACCATAACGTTTTAATTTTTTTGTCGACGGAGTTGTATGAGGGCTTGTTTTTTGCGGGACGAGCTATAGTTTTTATAGGTACCATTTTTGGATACGTGCGACTTTTTGATCACTTTTTATTGTAATATTTGTAGGGCAAAGTGACTAAAAAACAGAAACTCTGGTAACGTTTTTTACGGGTTTTTTTTACGCTGTTCACCGCGTGCAATAAATAATATAATATTTTGATACCTCCGGTCGTTACGGTCGTGGCGATACCAAATACATATGGTTTATTATTATTTTTCAATAATAAAGGACTTGATAAGAGTAAAAGGGGGATTGTGTGTTATTTGATTACTTGAAACTTTTATTGTTTTCAAACTTTTATTTTTTGCACTTTTTTTTACACTTTTTTATACTTTTTTTACACTTTTTCTCAAGTCCCACTAGGGGACTTGAAGGTCCAACGGTCAGATTTTTTTTTTTCTAATACATTGCACTACCTATGTAGTGCAATGTATTAGATCTGTCAGTCATTCACTGACAGCAAGCCGTTTAGGCTTCGCCTCCCGGCGGGGCCTAAATCGGCTTCCGTAATGGCAGAGCAGGAGACCATTGTGTCTCCTGTTGCCATAACAGCAGTCGCCAGTCCCGATTGCCTGTCAGGGCTGGCGATCTGCTTGTAACCGCTACGATGCAGCAATCGCTTTCGATTGCTGCATCGAAGGGGTTGATGGCAGGGATCGGAGCTAGCTCCGGTTCCTGCCGTTACAGGTGGATGTCAGCTGTACAGTACAGCTGACTTCCACCGCTGATGACGCCGGATCAGCTCCTGACCCGGCGCCATCTTGCCGGCAGCTACGGAAGCCGATCAGGCTCCGCCGCCGGGCGGATCTTGACCGGCTTCGGTGCTAGGCAGACCGGGAGGCCAGTATTAGGCCTCCGGTTGCCATTGCAGCCACCGGAACCCCGGCAATTTCATTACTGGGGTTCCGATGAGCTGCAAACACCTTAAGTGCAGCGATCGCGTTTGAGCGCTGCACTTAAGGGGTTAATGGCGGGGATCGAAGCTAATTTCGGTCCCCGCCGTTACAGTCGGATGTCAGCTGTAAGATACAGCTGAGATCCGGTGATGATGGGACCGGCTCAGCTTCTGAGCCGGTGCCAAACGTTTGACGTACATGTACGGCAAGATGCGGGAAGTCAGTACTTTCCATGACGTACATGTACGTCAAATGTCGGGAAGGGGTTAAAATACAAACCAGACAGCTCTTCAAGGTAGAGTTTGAGAAGCTGCATACTATATTCTAATGCTACTTTGCCTAAATGGTAAGCAAATAGATTTTGTTTTCTACCTAAAATGGCAGAAAACACACCATTTTGGAGATGGAAAGGACGGCTAGAGGGGAAATGGAGGAGGCCATAGTTTTTTAATTGCTTTTTTTTCCTGGGTGTTTTTTTATTCCATTTGCTAACAATTTAGGCAAAGTAGCTCAAAAGTAAATATTTTTTAAAATCCGTAATTTTGTGAAGTATTGTAATTGGAAATTTTCACGCACGCCTGTTTTGAGTAACAATGTTAGCTTTTTGAGACTTTATGCTGTTTTCGCATCTTTTAAATAGTAAGTTGGTACCAGCGGGAGAGGGGACCTCCTGCATGACAGATTTACTATAATTTACACCAGCGGATATTATAGCTGAAAGCTATGCTAGCTGGCGTAGGTATCTGTTTGTGGAGCACTGAACACCCAAGGTGCGCCAAATTTGTTCAGAGCTGTGGGCTTCTTAGAGTATGTTCACATTAAGTTTTTTCTTTTCGACTGAGGTATACGTCGGGAGAAGACTGTACGTATACCTCCAACGGAAGGCCTCGATGTATCCCATTGTATACGCATACAGTGGGATATGTATATGGACAGTGATGTTAGGGGCTTAAACAAAATCAAGAATCCACACCCAGTGTGTTAGCATTGCTCTGGCCTGGGATTCGGCCCCTGGAGGAGCCCCTGACGTTACTGTCCATATATGGACAGTGACTACAGGGGTTTTAAGATGCCGGAATCCTAGGCTAGAACATCGGCAACACTCTGGACGAGGTTTCTGCTCCTGGAGGAAGCCCCTAACGTCACTGTGTATATATGGACAGTGACGTCAGAGGATTTGAGATGCTGGAATCCCTAGCCAGAGCATCGACAATGCTGTGGCAGGGAAAACCGGTTCTTGAGGGAGCCTGTGATGTCACTTTCCATATATGGACAGTGATGTCAGGGGCTTTCAACTATGGAGTCTCCAGCCAGAGCTTCGAAAGCCCTCTGGCTGGAGGCCCCTGTCTTGGGAAGGCCCTTGACATCACTGTCCATATATGAACAGTGATGTTAGGAGCTTAAAAACTTAGAATCCACAGGCAGAACGTTGGCAACGCTCTGGCTGGGAATTCCGCTCCTTGAGGAGACCCTGACAACACTATCCATAAATGGACTGTGAGTTCAGGAGCTTTAAGATGCCGAAATCCTAGGCCAGAACCGCGGCATTGCTCTAGCTGGGGATTCCGCTCCTGGAGGGAGATTCTGATGTCAGGGTCAAAATATGGACAGTGACGTTAGAGACTTTGAGATGTTGGAATCCCCGACCAGAGCATTGGCAATGCTCTGGCCAGGGATTCTGCTCCTGGAGGAAACCTTGACGTTACATAGATAGTAATATTAAGGGCTTTGTAATGCGAGAATTTAAGGCCAGAGCGTTGCCAATGCTCTGGCCAGTAATTCCGCTCCTGGAAGGAGCCCTTGATGTCAATGTCCAGATATGGACAGTGATGTTAGGGGCTTTGAGATGCCGGAATCGCCGGCCAAAGCGTCGGCAACGCTGTAGCTGGGGATTCTGCTTCTGTAGGATCCCCTGACTTTACTGTCCATGTATCGACTGTGAAGTGAGGGGCTTTCTAATGCAAGTGTCCCAGACCAGACCATTGGCAAAGCTGTGGCTGGGGACTCGACTTCTAGAGGGAACCCCTGACGTCATTGATGCTCTAAGCCGGGGTCCGAATAGTTCAAAGCTTATTTCAGTAGGCTTCGGTTTAATATTGGTGTATAAAAATGCCAGTCTTTTTAAATTCCACCCATTGGTTATATGCAACAACGGGAGGTGAGGTCCTCTTGCTCGACAGATTTACTATAAGTTACATCAGGCATTGGCGGAAATTATAGCGGAAATCCATGGCAGATTGTTTCTGGCGTCGATTTCAGTTTGTGGAGCCTTGACAGCCAAAGTTGTGTCAAATTTATTAAGAGCCATGCTGATATATAATCATGCTTTTTACGTATGTTTTAATATTGTGTGATTGAAGATGATGTTCTAGACTAGATAAAAAGTTACTATTAAAAAAAAAAAAACAGACAGCTCCCTACCAAGGTAGAGTTTGAGAAGCTGCATACTATACTCTCCTGCTACTTTGCCTAAATGGTAAGCAAATTGATTATTTTCTTTTTCTACCTAAAATGGCAGAAAACACACCTATATTGGAGATGGAAAGGACGGCTAGAGGGGAAATGGAGGAGGCCGGTGTTTTTAATAAACAGATTTTTATTGATCCAGTATACATCTAATCATTACATACAGCAATGAAACATTGCAAACAAAGCATTGGGATAAGGATCACATTTTTTACAGAAAAAAAAAAAGGAAACATACAAACAAACAAAACTCCGGATCCAGACACGACAAATTGACCACATATTCGACTAAGGTAATCATAAGAGTATGTCGGAGTAAGTAGAGTCAGTCCATTGATCCCATAAGGAAGTACGAGCGTAGGACCCTTGAATAGAGGCTAAAGCGCGTTCCATAACACAATTATTGTTAGCATATAAAATCACTTCACTCATACTAGGCACTTTTGTAGATTTACAGTATTTTGCAATCAATATTTTTGCAGACAGCAATACATGAAAAAGTACGTTTCTGACACCCGGAGAGAAATCCACCAATCCCACATGCAGTAGGGCTAGAGCAGGGGCGAGCTGAATGTGAACCCCTAAAAGAGATCGTAAGAAATGTTCTACTTGCTGATAAAAGCTGGACAATACTGTACACTCCCAGAAAATATGGAGGATGGTACCCTTAGAAGTGGGCCACCTCCAGCACCTATCTGATGATGTTGGATATATTCGCGACAAACGACTAGGAGTGTAATACCACCTATACATTATTTACCTAGACACTTCCAAATGTGTAGCGCACATTGAGAGAGAGCAAGCTAGATTGAAAGTGGCTTCCCAATCCTGAGTACTTATAGGCATTCCTAGATCTCTCTCCCAATGCCCCAGACAAGGAAATTCCTCCCGAAGCAAACCCTCACACAATACCTTATACATTTTTGATATCCCTTTGCATGTTTTATCCAGATTAGTGAATGACAATTCAAAAGGCGTTTTAGGGGAATCAATCAGAGGAGGCAATGTACTCAACAAGTGACGTATTCTAAGGAATTTATAGAAGTCCCTACGGGGTATGTTGTACTTCAGACATATTAAGCTGAACGAGCTTAATTAGGCCTAGATCTGAGAATCTACTCCCCTATAAATTTAGATGTAGCATATGGGGAAGGCACTCGTGCAGGGGGGCACGACGGCAGAAGTCATCTCTGTCTAAGTGTCATACTGTCAAAGTGTCCTGGCAGTTATACATGGCAGTTGGACAGGGTCAGTGACAGGTAAGCTGCATTACCAAAACAAACAAACTATCGCATGCTCTAATTATTAGAATTCAAACTATCTGTTTACAAACAAACATGTTTGCCACCGCTCTCATCATTATAGCTGCTCTTGGTTTACAATCCTATCGCCCATTTAAGCCTTGCCAAAAAACAGTCCACATCAGTCCCTCTCTCCTTCCACATCAGTCCCTCTCTCCTTCCACATCAGTCCCTCTCTCCTTCCACATCAGTCCCTCTCTCCTTCCACATCAGTCCCTCTCTCCTTGCCTCGCCCATGTACAGCTCCCATGCACTATTCACTTTCCTCAATCAACTTTACCCATCCCATCCCACTGCCCAACATAAAAATCACTCTCATAAATCACAGAACCATCTGCTGTCTCTCTCCATTCTCCTGCTACTAGCTGCAGGGGACATCTCTCCCAACCCTGGTCCTCCCTTTTCTTCTGCCAAGCTCAACCACTTACCTGCCACACATAGAAACCCTGCAAATCTTCTTGCCATTCCTTGTATGTCTTCTCCTGTCTTTTTTAACTGTGCTCTCTGGAACTCTCGGTCCGTGTGCAACAAACTCACCTTTATTCATGACTTTTTCCTTTCTAACTCTCTCAACCTTCTGGCTCTTACAGAAACATGGCTACACCTGTCTGACACTGCTACCCCTGCTGCTCTGTCTTATGGTGGTCTCCACTTCTCTCATGCCCCCAGACCTGAGAACAGGCAGGGTGGAGGAGTAGGTATACCCCGGACCTGAGAACAGGCAGGGTGGAGGAGTAGGTATACCCCGGACCTGAGAACAGGCAGGGTGGAGGAGTAGGTATACCCCGGACCTGAGAACAGGCAGGGTGGAGGAGTAGGTATACACCAGACCTGAGAACAGGCAGGGTGGAGGAGTAGGTATACCCCGGACCTGAGAACAGGCAGGGTGGAGGAGTAGGTATACCCCGGACCTGAGAACAGGCAGGGTGGAGGAGTAGGTATACCCCGGACCTGAGAACAGGCAGGGTGGAGGAGTAGGTATACACCGGACCTGAGAACAGGCAGGGTGGAGGAGTAGGTATACCCCGGACCTGAGAACAGGCAGGGTGGAGGAGTAGGTATACTTCTTTCCCCACACTGCACTTTTCAGGTCATTCCCCCGGTCCCCTCACTCACATTTCCCTCTTTTGAAGTCCACACCCTCAGACTCTTTCACCCTTTTTCCCTCCGAGTGGCAGTTGTCTACCGCCCACCGGGCTCACCCCGCCAATTCCTGGATCATTCTGCTGCCTGGCTTCCACAGTTTCTATCCTCTGAAACACCCACTCTCATCATTGGTGACTTCAACATCCACATTGATAACCCAATCTCCTCATCTGCCTCCCAGTTTCTATCTTTAACCTCGTCCCTAGGTTTGTCACTCTCCTACACATGAGGACGGGCATTCGCTTGACCTGGTCTTCTTCCGGCTCTGCTCAGTTTCTGACTTTATTAACTCTCCTCTCCCGCTTTCTGACCACAATCGTCTCTCCTTTACTATCAAATATTCTCTGCCTCCTCAGGTCATCCCTACGTATCAGACATACAGAAATCTACATGCCATTAACACTGTGAAACTCATAGACAGTCTACAGTCCTCATTGTCCCCTATCTCTTCCCTCTCCTGTCCCAATCTGGCTGCCAAACTTTATAATAACACTCTCAAAAATGCATTGGATGAAGCAGCCCCCCCATCACTCCGAACCACCCGACAAAGACGACGACAACCCTGGCACACGCCTCAATCCCGCTTTCTTCAGCGGTGCTTGAGATGTGCCGAACGACTGTGGAGAAAATCGTATTTGGATGCAGATTTCCTCCATTACAAATTTATGCTCAAAACTTACAACTCTGCCCTTCACCGCGCCAAACAAGTCTATTTCACTTCTCTCATCTCCACACTATCTAATAATCCAAAACGCCTCTTTGATACTTTTCACTACCTCCTTAGTCCTAAAGTGCAGACGCCAATCACAGATCTCAGTGCTGAAGACCTGGCCACTTATTTTAAAGTTAAAATTGACAAGATCCGGCATGATATTATCTCCCAGTCCCCTAGTAACATCGATCCCCTTCCCTCCCGCACTCCCTCTTCTTCACTCTCAGCATTTGACCCAATAACTGAAGAAGAAGTCTCGAGGCTCCTCTCTTCTTCTCGTCCTACTACCTGCCCTAGTGATCCTGTCCCCTCACACCTCCTCCAGTCCCTCTCCCCAGCTGTCACTAGTCACCTGACTAAAATATTTAACCTCTCTCTTTCCTCTGGTATCTTTCCCTCCGCTTTTCAACATGCCATTATAAACCCATTACTGAAAAAACCAACTCTTGACCCATCCAGCACTGCTAACTACCGACCAGTCTCTAATCTGCCCTTCATCTCCAAACTCCTGGAACGCTTGGTCTACTCTCGCCTTATCCGCTATCTCTCTGCTAACTCCATTCTTGACCCCTTACAATCTGGTTTCCGCACTCTACACTCCACAGAAACTGCCCTTACTAAAGTCTCAAATGATCTCTTGGTGGCTAAATCGGACGGTAAATCCTCTCTCCTTATTCTTTTGGATCTCTCTGCAGCCTTTGACACTGTAGACCACAAACTCCTACTTAACATGCTCCACTCTATTGGCCTCAAGAACGCGGCTCTCTCTTGGTTTTCCTCCTATCTCTCTGACTGCTCGTTCAGTGTGTCATTTGCTGGTTCCACTTCTTCTCCTCTTCCCCTTGCTATCGGGGTTCCTCAATGATCAGTCCTAGGTCCGCTGCTCTTTTCTCTCTACACAGCTCCTATTGGACAAACCATCAGCAGATTTGGCTTCCAGTACCATCTCTACGCTGATGACACCCAATTATATACCTCTTCCCGTGACATCACCCCTGCTCTAATACAGAACACCAGTGATTGTCTGTCCGCTGTCTCTAACATCATGTCCTCTCTCTATCTGAAACAGAATCTTTCTAAAACTGAGCTTCTTGTGTTCCCACCATCTACTAACCTCCCTAAACCTGATGTCTCCATCTCGGTGTGTGGCACTACCATCACTCCTAAGCAGCACGCCCGCTGTCTCGGGGTTATTTTTGACTCAGATCTTTCCTTTACTCCTCACATACAATCACTTTCACGCTCCTGTCATTTTCACCTCAAAAACATCTCCAGAATCCGCTCTTTTTTTACGGAGGAAACCGCCAAAACTCTCATTGTTTCTCTGATTCACTCTCGTCTTGACTCCTGTAACTCATTACTAGTCGGTCTTCCCCTCACTAAACTCTCCCCTCTCCAATCTATCCTCAATGCAGCAGCCAGGCTCATCTTTATGACCAACCGCTACACCAACGCCTCTAATCTGTGCCAGTTACTGCACTGGTTGCCCATCCCCTTCCGAATAAAATTCAAACTTATTACTCTCACCCACAAAGCTCTCCCCAGTGCTGCACCTCCTTACATCTCCTCCCTCATCTCTGTCTACCACCCTACTCGGGCTCTACGTTCTGCCAACGACCTTAGATTAAAATCCTCCATAATCCGAACCTCCCACTGCCGTCTCCAAGATTTCTCTCGTGCTGCACGCGTCCTCTGGAATGCGCTACCCCAGACAATCCGATTAATTCCCAATATCCACAGTTTTAAACGTGCCCTGAAAACACATCTATTTAGACAGGCCTATAACATTCCCTAATCTAACTCCTTTCCATGGCCCTCCATTTAGATTAGTCATCAGAATAAGATTCCCTCACACTCCTTCTCTTCATGTCCGTCATACACGGATACCGGCTGGTGTCCGGCTCATGCAGCTTTATGTCACCACTGCATGTGTATAAAAATGGCCGGACTATTGTACAGAACAAACACTATTACACTTTGTGTCTCCCTTATGTCCTCATAGATTGTAAGCTCTTGCGAGCAGGGTCCTCACTCTCCAGGTTTGACTTGTAAATGAACTTTGTCACTATGTAATGTCTGATATTGTTTGTTTCATGTCCCCTCTAAATTGTAAAGTGCTGCGTAATATGTTGGCGCTATATAAATAAAGATTATTATTATTATTATTATTATTAATGCCATTAGATGAGTTTGCTCCATAATGTCAGAAATACACTCAATGCCGGACAACAGCCAATTTTGGATATCAATATCAGGTATCAGAAGCGGAAGCAGTCGAAGAGGAAGATCAGAAAATCTCACCGGGATTATAGGGTGAATAACAGTAAATTTTTTCCAGACCTGGAGCCCTGCATCAATCGTTAAAAAAGAAGATTTCGATATTTTAGCACCAGTGGACAATAGCCACATGCGCGTTTCTACAGAAGATCCATCAAGTAATCCAATGTTTCATAGGAACTTTAGTCTTCCACATTCTGGCTTGATCCAAAATTGCTGCATAATAATAATGAGCCAAGTTCGGGAGACCCAAACCCCCTTTGATAATTGGCTGGTATAATACCTCCGCATCTACTCCAGGGCGGGAGTTTTTCCATATATATTTATTAATTATACCTTGGAGTCTTTTAAGATAAGATACCGATAGCAGAATAGGTAAATTTCTAAATAGATATAGTATTTTTGGGAGGATCATCATCTTAACCGCAGAGATTCTCCCTACCCATGATGCCTCATACTTCATGTACTTGGATAAGTCTGCTTCTATCGCAGATACCAATGGTATATATTTATATAAAAGAGAGGTGGGGTAGGTAAGTTGTATTCCTAAGTATGAGAAAGAGTGCTCAACCTAAACAAACGGAAATTTCTTCCGGAGAGAGTCCAAAAGAAGACGAGAAATATTCATACTCAAAACCATAGACTTGGAAACATTAAGCTTATAATACGAAACTGCACTAAAAGCCTCCAATATCTTAGTGACCTCTAATAGAGATGTCTCAGGGTCAGATATAGCAATGAGCACATCATCCGCAAATAAGCCAATTTTATGAGATATATCCCCCACCGTTATCCCACTAATAGCAACAGATGACCTAATGGAAGTAGCCAACGGCTCCATCACCAAGGTAAAGATGAGTGGAGATAAAGGACACCCTTGTTGAGTCCCATTGGTTATGTTAAAAAATTTTGATGTACATCCAGAGGTAAATACCAATGCAGAGGGAGAAGAATATAGGGCCATTATACTATGATGCGCCGTACCATGAATTCCAAATGCCTCCAGAAGTAACTGCAAATATCCCCAATGGACCCGATCGAAGGCCTTCTCCGCGTCCAAGGAAAGAAGCAGAGAAGGCGTCCGATCTCGCTCCACCAGGCCCAACAAGTCCACAAAACGCCTTGTGCTATCAGATGAGAGCCTCCCCTTTACAAATCCCACCTGATCCTGATGTATCAAATCAGGCAAAATGCCGGCTAGGCGTTCCGCAATTATTTTAGCAAACAATTTTAAGTCTGTATTCAGCAATGATATAGGTCTGAAGTTACCCGGTTTGTCCGGAGTTTTCCCCGGTTTAGGTAAAAGAACTACTGTAGCTTTTAACATTTCCACAGGGAAATTACCACCTTGCTGTACATCAATAAACAGATTCAATAAATGGGGTAGGAGAAGAGAACCACATTTTTTGTAGTAGTCTACCGTGAGACCATCGGGGCCAGGAGCCTTATGAGGTTTCAAGGACTTTATAGCCTGGAGGATTTCAGTTTCAGATATACTAGCAGAGAGCATGTCCAACTGATGAGAGTGACTGAAGGCAAAGTCATGTCCTGTAGAAAGGAAGAAATCATGGACACAGAAGGCTGTGGGGTATCTAAATTATCCTTGAGATGATCTAGATCTGCATAGTAATCTGCCAGTACATTTGCTACGCCTTGAGGATCAAATACCTTTTCATTCTTACTATTATAAAGGAAAGGAATCCTAGATTGAGCCGATCTCTGAGATGTGAAGCTAATAAGGCGCTGGTTTTATTGTTATATCCATAATAACGTGCCTTCACCTTTCTCAGGGACTGCTCATATTTATAAAGGTCAAGTTGGTGGAGTTGATTCTGTAAATTCTTGAGCAGCCCTGTGTGGACAGTAAGACAGCTTGTTGGAAGCACTTCATTGAGTGATGTTGGATGACAACTGAAGTCTCAATTCATTGTTCTGTCTTTTATCTCCAGCTGCAATACTGATAAATTGACCTCGCATATAAGCTTTGTGTGTGCACCAAAGCGTAGCCGAGGACACGTCGGCAGTATCATTGAGCAAAAAAAATTCTTGCAATAAATCAGCGGATTTGTTAGCAAATTGAGGGGCAGATAGAAAATAATTGTTAAGTCGCCATTGATTCGCAGGAGGAGTACTATATCTTTCTGCAATGGATAAATAAATGGGCGCATGATCGGACCAATCGATATGACCTATTTTTGTAGATATTATTGTACGAAACAAAAAAAAAGCATCCGCAAAAAACATATCTATCCGTGAATATGTCTTATGTGGATGAGAGAAAAAGGTGTCATCTTCCTCTGAGGGACGCTGGAGCCGCCGCACATCTAATAGCATTTCTTTTTGAGTAATATTGTACAAGTCGGACGGTTTATCTGACCCTGAAGGAGCTGAGGAGTCTAGTGCGGGCCACGTTGTTTTATTAAAGTCTCCCATAAGTAACACCGAACCCGACCGATGCTTATTGAGAAGTTTAAACAGTGATTGAAAAAAACGTAACTGTTTTTGGTTGGGCGCATAAATTGCGACCAGAGTGTAGGTAATATTATTAATGTCACATATCAATATCACAAAACGTCCATATGGATCTATATGGGACTCCCTAAGTATACAAGCCACAGAGTTTCTAATCGCAATTGCGACTCCCCTTTTTTGTGATAAGCCGGGGAGGCATATATAGTCACAAATTGCTTATGGTGCAGCCTACTTACATCTACCGGATTTAACTGGGTTTCCTGCAAACAGACGATATCCGCATGGGACTGTTTTGCCTCTTTCCATACCATAGAACGTTTAAACGGACTATTAAGTCCTTTAGGCTATGTTCACACGGGGTATTTTGCAGGAGGAATATCTGCCTCAAAATTCTGTTTGGAAGTTTGAGGCAGATATTCCTCTCCATGCACACCGATTTTCGCGGCGATTTTCGTGCCGTTTTTCGCCCGCGGCCATTGAGCGCCGCGGGCATAAAACAGCGCAAAATACGCTTTCTCTGCCTCCCATTGAAGTCAATGGGAGGTCAGAGGCGGAAGCGCCCGAAGATAGGGCATGTTGCTTCTTTTTCCCGCGAGGCAGTTTTACTGCTCGCGGGAAAAAGACGCCGACGCCTCCCATTGAAATCAATGGGAGGCGTTTTCGGGCCGTTTTTGCCGAGTTTTGCGACACGGTTTCCGCGCCAAAAAACTCAGCAAAATACTCTGTGTGAACATAGCCTTAGTGTTAAGCGAAACTACCAGTAGCACCATTGTAAGACATGAAATGCATCTGCTAAACGACAATTACCTGAGACCCACTGACTTACTACATGTCTGAGATAGAGATTTCCAGAGCAGCTTTGACCTGCCCTGTATAGACCGGAGTTAACAAAAACAGACATACAACAATGAAACAGTATCCTGAGAGGGAGGACATCAAACCCTAAGGTGAGACGTAGAGGGGGGAAGGTGAAACACATCAATTGCAGAGTATCACCCGTGAAACATACCATGGCATGTAAGAAAATACAGCAAGGATATACAACAGGCAGTTATGTCATAGCCCTTTCTGAAGTACAGAGAATATTCTGCAATAACCTTTAGGCCCTGTTCACACTGAGTTTTTTTTTACGAGTTTTTTTTTTCCCCTTTTTTTTTTTTTCCTTTTCCTTTTCCTTTTTTGATCAGAATTTATCAAGACATACAAGAGGCAGTCAGTCAGGATCTTTAGTTTCCCATTCCTTCTCCAATCTAGGTAAGGATCTGGATCTTAGCGATTTAGGAAGGGAAGCAATCGGAGATAAATGCCATTCCTGAAGCAGTTGCAGAACTTTGGCTGGATTGTTCGCAATCACTTTCCGACCATCTTTAGTGATAATGAGCTTGACAGGAAATCCCCAGCGATATTGAACATTGTGCGATCTTAAAATCTTCGCCACATCTTGGAACTCCCGTCGTTTCGCCAATGTAATCGCTGACAGATCCGTGAACGCGGAGACACCTTGAAACCTGTCTGGAAGAAGAGGTGGTTGTCTGGCGGCTTGCATCATCTTCTCTTTAAATCGATAGAAGTGTAAACGAGCGATCACATCCCATGGAATAGTGGCAGGTCATTCTTTGGGTTTTGGTATACGATGCACTCTATCAATAAGCAAATCTGACACAGGGACATCCGGTACTAGCGCCACAAAAAAAAATCAGTAAGAAATTCTTCAAGTTGTTCCGGTTTTATCGCTTCAGATATGCCTCTAAACCGCACGTTATTGCGGCGGGACCGATCTTCCAAATGCGCCACCTTTAAACGTAAGGACCCCACTCCCTCTTCTAAAGAATTGTTGATATCTACCAGCTGATTATGCGCTGCTGAGAAGTCAGCCATTTTATCCTCCATATGAGAGGTACGTTCTCCCAGAGCAGCAAATTCCATTTGGATATAAAAGCAGCTTGAATGTCAGACTGGAGAGAGGTTCTCAAACTATCCAGTAAGATTTATGAAGTATCTTCCGATATAGGCGAAGCCGTAGACTGTGATGCGTGCATAGCAGGGGAGAGACAAGTCTCTGTACTTTGCATATGTGGCATAGGAGACAGAGTATGAGGAACAACATGAGTACTCACTCGGCCCCTGGATGTATCACTTTGCATGTGAGGAGAGGATCCATGAGAGGACCGGGTGTGGTCTCTCCCACTAGCTGAAGATTGCAGCGAGGAAGCAGGAGAAGAAGGTCCCTCTTTAGCTGTTCTCACATCCGTTCTCACAGCCTGGAAGCCGCCGCCGTCACTTTGGGACCTCGTGGAGGGAAAGAACTCTGTAAGTCTAGAAGAGTTTGCTTTCTTTTTAGCTTTCCCCATGTTGCAGGGCGGAAAGCAGGACTTAAGTGCCGCTCTCAGTACACTTGCTGGGTCTTTTCTCAGCCGTTTAGAGCCGCTTAGGGCCGTTTGTAATGCCTGGTGTTCAGGAGCTGAGGCACACACGTCTCACTCCATGCTCATCCGGCCACGCCCCCCAGCCCCGCAAGATGTCATTTTTTATCAAAATTTCTTATTTTCACAGGGAACAAAATACCCCATTTTGTTGCCCAATTTGTCCTTAGTGTGGCAATACTACATTTGTGGTGATAAACTGCCGTTTGGGCCCATGGGAGGGCTCAGAATGAAAGGAGCGCTATGTGTTTGTTGGAGTCCAGATCTTGCTGGATTGGTTTTTGGGTGCCATGTCGCATTTGCAGAGCCGCAGAGGTATCAAAGCAATGGAAACCCACCAGAAGTGACCCCATTTTGGAAACTACACCCCTCAAGGAATTCATTTATGGGTGTTGTGACCATTTTGACCTCATAGTTTTTTCACAGAACTTATTTGAATTGGGCTGGGAATTAAAACAAAATTATTTTTTTCCAATAATATGTAGTTTTGGCTGAAAATGTCTTATTTTCACAAGAAACAAAATACCCCATTCTGTTGCGCAATTTGTTCTGAGTGCCGCAATACCCCATTTGTTGTGATAAACTGCTGTTTGGGCCCATGGGAGGGCTCAGAACGAAAGGACCACCATTTGGCCTACTGGGGATTTTCTGGTGTGAAGTCATGTATGCAGAAGCTCCTGAGGTACCAGTACAGTTGAAACCCCCGAGAAGTGACCCCATTTTAAAAACTACACCCCTTAAGGCATTCATCTAGAGGTGTAGTGAGCATTTTGACCGGAGACATACAACCCATAAACTGTAATGTGGGTTCTCCCGGGTATGGCAATACCCTACATGCGGCTGTTATCAACTGCCTGGGCACAGAGCAGGGCTCAGAAGGGAAAGATGAGGGGGATAAGCTGTGCGGAGTGCATCAGGGTAAATAATAAACCAAGGGATGTATGATAAATTTTAAAACACTCTTTCATACAGAGCTCTGGTTATTCGGGACACGTGTCACATTGATATATTGTGTCCTCCCTTATCCCCCTCTTATAGCAGACTTTGCACCTCTTTTGACTTTTTCCCTTCTTGCCAGTTTGGGGAACTTCTCCTGGAAAGTGTTGCCCTGGTACGATGCGTGTGGCCTCGCTTCCAGAAGTACTGGGTGCCCCCCACCTTCCTGGTCCCTAAAGATTAGGTTCTTGATAACCACCTCTTGAAATTCCAGGAAAGTTCCCCTCTGGCCTGTACATCGATATAGCATGTACGCATTGTACAAAGCCATCAGTATGATGTGCACGGCCGGCTTCTTATACCACACCGCATGGCGCTGTAGGGCTTCAGGACTTGATCTGACAAGTCCATCCCTCCCATATACCTATTGTAGCCCAGGATGCAGTCTGGTTTGGGGGTCTCTGTACTGGTACCTCGTACAGGTACATGGGTATTGGTGTGGCATCTCTCTTGTCCTTGTACGTGACACACAATATGTTGCTGCTAGAATGTGCCCTGTGCTCACCCCTTCTTGTTTGCCCTGCAGAGTCTTAGGGAGGCCTCTCAGATTTCTTCTAGCAGTGCCGCATGCCACAGGACTGGAAGCGAGGCAGTTGAAGAGTGGGACGCTGGTATAAAAATTATCCAGGTAGAGGTGACAACCCTGGTCCAGCAGTGGGTGAACCAAATCCCACACAATTTTTGCATTAACTCCCAGTAAGGGGGGGGGGCATTATGGGGGTTGAATACTGGTGTCCTTCCCTTTATATATCCTAAATTTGTAGGTATACCCTGATGCACTCTCGCAGCTTATACATCTTCATGCCATACCTTGCCATCCTACCCGGCAGGTACTGGCGGAATTGAAGCCTCCCTTTAAAATCTACCAAGGACTCATCAATAGAAATACACTTCTCGGGGGTGTATGCTTGGGAAAACCGGGCACTGGAACAGTCTTATAGGGGTCTCCGTTTATACAAACGGTCAAAACTCGGGGTTGGCACGGCTCATTATCAGTATAATGTAAGAAGCAAAGTATTGCCTAATTTATTTATTTTTTTAGGTTCTAGTTCAGTTCTGAAGTTGCTTTGAGGGGCCTATATATTAGAAACCCCTATGAAACACCCCATTTCAGAAACTAGACCCCTCAGAGTATTCACAACAGCATTTAGAAAGTTTATGAACCCTTTAGGTGTTTCACAGGAATTTAGAGCAAAGTAGAGGTGAAATTAACTTTTTTTTTTGTCAGAAAATCCTCTTTATACCATTTTTTTTTATAACACAAAAGGTTTTACAAGGACTGCAAGGACCCATTATCCACCTTACCTGCCCAGGACCTTATACCATCCTTAATTAAAATAAAAACACCTTCTTTGTGGAAATGTGGAAGTGGCCACAGCTTTATTATTATTTAACAACCATCGGCATGAAGACATATATTTTTCCTTTTCTCCTTCTCCTGAAATGCCGATGCTCCCTGTACTCCATCAGGCATGTAGGGTACTAACTCCGTCTTCTTGGCCATACTCTCCGCCAGCTGTGACATCTACAAAAGAAACAGAAAAACGCCAGAACAAGAATATAACCGTAGAACAATGACAAACCAAAACTAAAAGCAAAACCACTAGGGGAGGGAGGGAGGGCGGGTGTTTCTCCCGCTGCAGCTTGAAGGTAAGAGGGCGTTTTGCCCCAAACCCCCAGCCTTATATCTCCGTAACCACGCCCCTCTTACCCCTTGTTCACCAATCCTGCTCCTGGGTATTATTTAAACGTTCCATTCTTTTTTTAACCCTTCGCAGTCCCTAACACTCTCCCTAGGCGCTTCAGTGTCTAAAAAGAAACGCAACTCAATACTTATTGCCCAGATTCTGCAGTTTTGAGAAATATCCCACATGTGGCCCTAGTGCGGTAATGGACTGAAGCACCGGCCTCCGACGCAAAGGAGCACCTAGTGGATTATGAGGCCTCCTTTTTATTAGGCACCATGTCTGGTTTGAAGAGGTCTTGTGGTGCCAAAACAGTGGAAAACCCCCAAAATTGACCCCATTTTGGAAACTAGACCCCTTGAGGAATCCATTGTAGTTTTCTTGGGGTGCATGCGGCTTTTTGATCAGTTTTTATTCTATTTTTAAGTGGCGTGGTGACTAAAAAACAGCAATTCTACTATTGTTTTTTATCCTATTTTTTTTACAGCGTTCACCGTGCGCTATAAATGACATATTCACTTTATTCTGCGGGGCGATACGATTACGGCGATACCAGATGTTTATAGTTTCTGCAGCGTTCACCGTGCGCTATAAATGACATATTCACTTTATTCTGCGGGGCGATACGATTACGGCGATACCAGATGTTTATAGGTTTTACAGCGTTCACCGTGCGCTATAAATGACATATTCACTTTATTCTGCGGGGCGATACGATTACGGCGATACCAGATGTTTATAGTTTCTGCAGCGTTCACCGTGCGCTATAAATGACACATTCACTTTATTCTGCGGGGCGATACGATTACGGCGATACCAGATGTTTATAGTTTCTGCAGCGTTCACCGTGCGCTATAAATGACACATTCACTTTATTCTGCGTGGCGATACGATTACGGCGATACCAGATGTTTATAGGTTTTACAGCGTTCACCGTGCGCTATAAATGACATATTCACTTTATTCTGCGGGGCGATACGATTACGGCGATACCAGATGTTTATAGTTTCTGCAGCGTTCACCGTGCTCTATAAATGACATACTCACTTTATTCTGCGGGGCGATACGATTACGGCGATACCAGATGTTTATAGTTTCTGCAGCGTTCACCGTGCGCTATAAATGACATATTCACTTTATTCTGCGGGGCGATACGATTACGGCGATACCAGATGTTTATAGGTTTTTTTTTATGTCTTATGGCGTTTGCACAATAAAATACTTGTTGTAATAAATCATTCACTTTTTGTGTTACCTTATTCTAAGCGCCAGAACGTTTTTATTTTTCCATCAATAAAGCCGTGCGAGGACTTATTTCTTGCGTAACGAACTGCAGTTTCGATCAGGACCATTTTTCGGTACATGCGACTTTTTGGTCTCTTTTTATTCCATTTTTTGGGAGGTGAAGTGACCAAAGAATTGTGATTGTGGTTCGGTTTATTATTATTTTATGGCGTTCACTGTGCGGGATAAATAATGAAATAATTTTGTAGTTCAGGCCGTTACGGACGCGGTGATACCAATTATGTATAGTTTGTTTGTTTATATATTTGTATTAATAATAAAGGACTGATAAGGGAAAAAGGGGGATTTTTACTTTTATTACTTTTAAAACTTTTATTTTCTTATTTTTACACATCTTTTTTTTAACTTTATTACTTTGTCCCACTAGGGGACTTGAGGGCAGGAGGCCCTGATCGCTATTCTAAGGGGGGATTCACACGAGCGTGTATTCGGTCCGTGCGGGCCGCGTGGTTTTCACGCGGCACGCATGGACCAATACAAGTCTATGGGGCAGTACAGACAGTCCGTGCTTTTTGCGCAGCGTTTGTCTGCTGCGCAAAAAGCGCGACAGGTTCAATAACTCTGCGTATTTCGCGCATCACGCACCCATTGAAGTCAATGGGTGCGTGAAAATCACGCGCACCACACGGAAGCACTTCCGTGGGACGAGCGTGATTCGCGCAACAGCAGTGAAAAGGATGAATGAAAACCGAAAAGCACCACGTGCTTTTCTGTTTCCGAACATCCAAACGGAGTGTCTTTGCGATGAGCGAAGCCGGACAAGCGTACCGAACTTCACCGGGTTCGGCCAAACTCGTTTTGGCCGATCCCGGCAAAAAAATTATCGGTACGCGACGTCAGGAGATAGTCACTGTCCATGGTGCTGAAAGAGTTAAACTGTTTCAGCACCATGGACAGTGACTTGCGATCCCAAAATACATTAACCTGTAAAAAAAAAACGAAGTTCTAACTTACCGATTACTCCTGTCTCCTTCCTGCAGTCCGACCTCCCGGGATGACACTTCAGTTCAAGTGACAGCTCCAGCCAATCACAGGCCAAGCACAGGCTGCAGCCAATCACAGGCTGCAGCGGTCACTTGGACTGCTGCGTCATCCAGGGAGGTGGGGCCCGATGTCAAGAGAGGCGCGTCACCAAGGACGCGTCACCAAGGACGCGTCACCAAGGCAACGGCCGGGAAGTTCTCGGTAAGTAGGAACTTTATCTTTTTTTTTTACAGGTTTTTCGCTGTTGTGTTCGGCATTCACTGTCGAGGGTGCTGAAAGATTTAGCTCTTTCAGCACCTTGGACAGTGACGGGCGTTGACAAGCCTCATCTCTATGATGCCGGCTGCGCGAAAATCACGCAGCCGCGCATCAGACACGCATGACACACGCAGCTGTCAAATGGTTTTTGCGCTCGCAAAACGCTGCGTTGTTTGCGCGCGCAAAAACGCAACGTTCGTGTGAATCTCCCCTAATATTGTGTATTAGTGTATTAGAGCTGTCAGCTACTCAAGGACAGCAAGCAGGACCCACTAGGCTTCCGTCGATGGCAGAGTCGGACGCCATTGTTTGGTGTCCGGTTGCCATAGTCACCATCGCCAGCTGCTATCGCGTAGCAGGCTGGCGATTGTAGCTTAACCCCTAAAAAGCCGTGATCACTATTGAACAGGGCTTTTCAGGGGTTAATCAGCGGGGACACAGCGATCGGTCCCCGCTGTAGGAGCTGCGGCAGCTGCTGTACGAGACAGCAGCGTCACAGCTCCTGTATGTGTCGGGAGGACTGCCGAAATGGCCGTTACTCCCGCGACGTACTATTCCATCGCTGAGCGCGAACGTATTGGTTAGCGCGACGGAATAGTACGTCGCTGAGTGCGAAGGGGTTAAACAGTTTGCTGGAGTAAGATACAACACATTTATTAACAGGCGAACGACACTTAAATGTGTCACATCTTTTAGCTGCAGCGCGGCCTGTCATCAGTACTTTCCACGTGCTGCGGCCTGTCATCAGTACTTTCTACGTGCTGCGGCCTGTCATCAGTACTTTCTACGTGCTGCGGCCTGTCATCAGTACTTTCTACGTGCTGCGGCCTGTCATCAGTACTTTCTACGTGCTGCGGCCTGTCATCAGTACTTTCCACGTGCTGCGGCCTGTCATCAGTACTTTCTACGTGCTGCGGCCTGTCATCAGTACTTTCTACGTGCTGCGGCCTGTCATCAGTACTTTCTACGTGCTGCGGCCTGTCATCAGTACTTTCCACGTGCTGCGGCCTGTCATCAGTACTTTCCACGTGCTGCGGCCTGCTGTACATTTAAAGTACATTTGTAAAATGTATTTTATTATCTGATTGGGGGGCAAACAGTCTGATTGGGGGGAGGTATGAGTCTGGCACGGACCTTTGCCTTGTTACTCCCCCGCATTATACATATAGAGTTCTGCTATCATTTACATCAGTTACTGGGGTAAGTTATAATCAATATATACACTCCAAACAAGGTTGTAATAAGGGTTGGGAACTGTTTGAACCAAAGCTGTCCCCCCATATCATCTAGGCGGCTCCATGATAATCAAATACCACAAAGAGACAAATCAGAGCCTTTAACACCACGTCCTCTCTTTATGTCATTTTAAGTATTTATTGTATTTGTGTAATAAAGATTGAAATAATTTATATATATATATATACTGGTGTTAAAGGCTCTGATTTGTCTCTTTGTGGTAATTGGCGTAAGTTATAGTAAAATTGTTGGGCATTTCTGCTAAGCCCCGCTCATTTTTTGTAGAAAGGTTAATATATTCCCCCCAAAGGCTACAGACCGTAATACAATATCTTAATGTAAGGATGTGTACACTTAATTGTGCAGCAACGCTTGTTGTCTCCATTCTATGTCAGTGTGGGAAGTAGATGTCCGGCCTTATGATTTTGTGATATGTGATAGACCCAGAATCCCAATCACCAAACCAAAGAATGCAAAATAAAGACACAAAACATTATAATTGGGTGTTAAATGGTCAAAACTTTTATTATATTATATGACCAAACCCAAAATGGCAAACCTCCGACTCACGAAGAGTCACCCTCCAGCACGCAGGAAAGGAAAAACCCCCTGTGGGGGAAACCTCTAGGGAAACCATGGCTGGAGGATTGCCCTTCCTCTGGGCTTAGAAGGTGCCAAAATATCATTTGTAACAGAATTTGTACGTTTTCTCAGATTTTCAAGGAAAGACAATACAATGAACGAACGACATAAAACACATAAATCGGCTGATCTGGTTGGCTAGGCGGATGTCTCTCTTCCTGGGCACCCATTAAAATGAATGGGTGATCCACGGATGAGACGGGTCCTCCAGATGCCTCCTTGTAGCACCTGTCTCCGCTCCGGCTAATAGGGGGGGATCTCCTGCTGGAAACCCCCCTCTACTACAGACAACCCGTATGAAGAGGATGGCATCACTGTGATGAAGAAGTGGTCTGGGGTGAAGGGTTTCCCTGCTAGAACCTCCAAATTACATCAGGTCGGCATTGGTGGGGAAGTCAAGCTCAAGGTCCTCAGTCCCATCCAATATGGCGCTGAATGTGGCAGTAAAACCTTCTAATATGGAATCTTCTTTATGTCATAAACATTTGTATTTATGACATCAGCACGTTCATCATCATTACTACAGGAGTTTATTACCTCTGCACAACTCATACATTGTGACGTCACCCACAGTGGTCTGAAGTGTTAACCCTTTACTGACTGGCAGTGTACTTACCACAGAGGCCATAAAGCTGAATAGAACATATCAGCGGCCATAAAGGAAAAGGGATACTGCAGGGAGCATCTCCGCACAAGAACAATCCATGACAAAGGGTTGTCCAGGATAAGATAACTTGTCTGCTTTCTCCAAACACCAGCACCACACCTGTCCATAGGTTGTGTGTGGTACTACAGCTCATTACCATTCACTTCAATGGAGCAAACCTGCAATACCAAATACAACCTGTGGATAGGTGTGGTGCTGTTTTTGGAAGAAAGCAGCCATATTTTTCTAATCCTGCACAGCCCCTGTTAGAAATAGTTCCAAAAAAGGGGGAGAAAAGAAATTAAAAAAAGGGAAAAAGAGGAACTCTGAGGTAAAAGAAATCAAACTAGACTGAAAGGAGTCTGCTGGAGGTGCCAGATGGAAAGACAGATTTCTGCCATGGGGACCAGATTAGTTGAAATGTATCTTGAAGGGGGGCTTCAGAGAGTGGGTTTTAACCCCTTCCCGCCCTATTAAGTGCTGTTGCATTGAAAAACTATGCAGTTCATCTTCGAATGCAGCGTCACAAAAACAAATTATTTTGTTAAAAATAAAACGATATAAATTTGGTATCGCCATAATCGTAACGACCCGCAGAATCAAGTTATCATGCAATTCATGCCGCCCGATGAACACTGTAGAATCAAAACAGAAATGGCGGAATTACAGGTTTTTTTTTTCAATTCACCCCACAAAATGTAGGTTTTTTTTACATTTTTTTTAATACATTATATGGTAGATTAGGCCGCAGGGTAAATTCCACATAAACAGCGCCATTCATTGGTTAACTGTTTAAATGATACCAGTTCAAGTGACCTTTATCGAAAAACACCATAAGAAATGTTTTCCCAATTCACCTTCTAATTGGGCCTAGCATGTGTGATACTGTCTGCTAAGCCGTTGTATCTCAGCATATTATATGTGATACTGTCTGCTAAGCCGTTGTATCTAAGCATATTATATGTGATACTGTCTGCTGAGCCGCTGTCTCCTATCAAGCAGCAGAGCTATCAGGTGTCATAGTCTTAGGGTTCACACGCAAAGTCAAATATGGCTGAAGATTACAGAGCTGTTTTCAGAGAACACAGCCTTTGATTTACAGCCGTTTTTGAAGCTGGAAACGTTTTTTTTAAGTGTTTTTTTCTAGATGTTTTTGGAGCGGTTTTTCCATTGACACAATGAAAAACATCTCCAAAAACGGCTCAAGAAGTTACATGCTCCTTCTTTTTACATGCCGTTTTAAAATACAATAGGCAGATATTTGAAGGCATTGGGCCACCGATATTTCAGGCGTATTTGAAGGCGTTTACACCCCGAAATACGCCTGAAAACACAGAGTGTGAATATACCCTTATAGATACGCTGTCTCAGACATATATATATATTTGTAATTTTTTTTGGGGCGTGGGCAAACCATGTCTTGTGGAACAAAACAGTCTGATTAGTGGGGGAGATACGGGGTCTGGCTTAGGCCTTTTGTTACACTCTCAATGTAAAATTGTACACTAGCTCGGAGCTGGCGTTGATTTCTGCTTTACATTACGCTCGTTACTGGCGTAAATGATAGTAAAATTGTCGGCCCTTTCCGCAAAGCACCACACACTTTTCAAAAAGTGCTCAGCGCACCGTAAACTGCACAAAAACTTTCCCGCACGTTTGGGACTTTTCTATGCCAGATAAGCGGCTTAGCAAGGTTAATAAATTCTCCTCTAAGGCTACAGACAGTAATACAATATCTTAATGCAAGGATCTACCCTTCAACTATATAGAAATAATGTGAACACTCTTAATTGTGTACTAAAAACGTGTGTAGTAAGACAAAGACCAATATTCCCACCATATTGTGACAGATATCAGTCCTACACAGGCATTCTGCACACCATATAAGTGAATCCAGTGCAGTGAAATTCAGTGACTGGCAGGTGACATCTTCTCAGATTGGAGTCGTTCATGTTCTCTTTTCTTCTTCATCCGGCCCAGAACGCCATGTTGACTTCCAGTCTTCTTCATCTCCAATGCCCAAGCGCGAACCACAATATACATCATGAAAGTGTTGATGTAACCTAGATACCACGTTCACGTGACCCAATGTGCCACGTCATAGCGTATTCAAACCATGGAAGCGTTCAGTCTACATGACTACCACCCGTCACGGTGCGCATACCTTAGATGAAAATTTCGACATATAACTAACTCTAAACCTCATAAGCTAATTTTCTTTAGCTATTATACTAGGATGTACAATACTATATTAAAATATTATCATATTAGTCATGTGTCCTAGTATACCAACATCCAGCGATGGGTGGGATGGGTGAAACATAAAATAGTTTTCCATGAGTTTTGGACTGCGATGTGCTGCTCATCTCTCCTTTTGGGGGTAATATACAGGGAATATGGGGGTTATATAAGGGACTCCCATCATCCCTGTATTTACCTGCCATCATCCCCATATATAACCACCATTATCAGTGTATGTACCAGCACACCATTATCTCGGTATAAAATCTCCATCACCCCTGTATATACCATTGGGGTGGGCACTGTCAGCTTGCTGTGGCGTGCGGGCATTGTGGCTAAACAAGAAGTAAATGGGGTGGGCATTGAGGACACCGTGGACCAATAGGATGCCTGAATCGCCGGTATATGGGAGAAGTATAGCAGAATCTGAAAATATGCCTCCTGATTGCTTAAAGGCTATGTACACCTTTGCACTGTTTTTTTTTAATTGCCTTGTATGTATTGTACAATATAAATCACATTTCCAATTGGTCTACCATTTGTCTTCTGTACCTGCAGTGTATTTCAGTTTATGGCCAGCTCCTGTATTCAGTTATCTCTCTAAGGCCCTGTTCACACCTGCGTTGGTTTGTTTGTTTCGTTGTTTTGCTCCGTCAGTGGTGCAGAACAAAGGAATAACGGAAGCAACGGACAACGCCACCTGCCGACAGAACCCATTGACTTTAGTGGGTTCTATTGGCTTTCCGTCAGGAGGGGGGCCGTGATTTTACCAGAGACAATAGTGCAGATGTGAACGAGGCCTTAACCGTCAGTCATCACCCTAATGGCAAACTGAGCAGCTCCTCTTTTGCAGGCTCATGAACAAGCATTTACTGTGATATCTGTGCATGTGCATGGTCCTATTTACGGCATACCTCCTAACCATTCCGGATACAGCGGGACAGTCCAGGATTCCGGGCGGTGTTACGCTGTCCCAAGCGGCCGGTGGTATGTCTTGGCGTCAACTGTATCTGCGTCCTCAGGATGCAGATACAGTTGAATCCAATCCTAATGTAAGGGATAGTCAGCTCCCTGCATCAGTATTAGTACTACTCGTCGAGGAATTCCCGGGCACAGTGCTACTTTAAGTGCAGAGCCCCTTGTCTCACTATCCATATATGGACATTGACGTCGGGGACTACTCCTGGAGCGAATCCACTGCAAGAGCATTGCCGATGGTCTGGGCGGGGATTCCGCTCCTAGGCGGAACCCCTGTCATCACTGTCCATCTATGTACAATTACATCAAGGTCTCCTCCTGGAGTGCGATCCCTGGCCACAGCGTGGCCGACGCTCTGGACAGGGATTCTGCTCCTATAGGGAATGCCTTACATCACTGTCCATATATGGACAGTGACAGCAGGGGCTCCTCCTGGAGTGGAATCCCTGGGGTGTGTGGCACCATCTACATGGGCACTGTGTGTGACACTATCTATATGGGCACTGGCACTTTATATCAGCGCACTGGTACAAGGGGTAGTTAAGGTGGCATTAAACTGTATGGGGGCAGCTATTTGTCATTACACTGTGCGGGGGTTCCTATGGGAACATAATACTGAGTGGGCTGAACCGGTTATGTGTGGGCAGAGACTACTTAGATTAGATACTTGAAAGTTGGTAGGTATGTTTACTGGTGTGTGCTGGGGCAGAGCGAGTGTGTCTACTCCAAATTTGCAGCATAAGGCAATGAGGTTGCTTTACCACATGCCAATGCGGCAATTTTGGGAATTGCTCCCTCTAGTGACCAGCACATAGAAATGTTATAAATTAGAATCTAATTTATAATATTTCCTGAATTGTGAAAAAAATTAGAAAATTAAAACACTGTGTAATCATTTATATACTAACTGTTTAACTGAAAAAAAATATATAATAATTTCTAGCGACACATTCCCTTTAATACTGGCGTTTCATACACCAGTCCTATTAAACAGTTTGCTGGAGTAAGATGCAACACATTTATTAACAGGCGAACGACTCTTAGTAAATGTGTCGCATCTTTTAGCTGCAACGCGGCCTGTCATCAGTACTTTCTACGTGCTGCGGCCTGCTGTAAGAGTCTGAGGGAGTCCGGGAGGGAGAATCGGAGTGGTGAGGTAAGTACATTTTTAAAATGTATTTTATTGTCTGATTGGGGGGGCAAACAGTCTGATTGGGGGGAGGTATGGGTCTGGCACCGACCTTTGCCTTGTTACGCCCCCCAGAGATAAATCTGGACCACATTATACATATAGATTTCTGCTATAATTTACATCAGTTACTGGCGTAAATTATAGTAAAATTGTTGGCCATTTCTGCTAAGCCCCGCTCATTTTTTGCCCACAAAAATTTCAACATTTGTGCATTTTGTGAATTTTCTACGCTAGTAAACTGTTGTAGAAAGGTTAATATATTCCCCCCAAAGGCTACAGACCGTAATACAATATCTTAATGTAAGGATGTGTACACTTAATTGTGCAGCAACGCTTGTTGTCTCCATTCTATGTCAGTGTGGGAAGTAGATGTCCGGCCTTATGATTTTGTGATATGTGATAGACCCAGAATCCCAATCACCAAACCAAAGAATGCAAAATAAAGACACAAAACATTATAATTGGGTGTTAAATGGTCAAAACTTTTATTATATTATATGACCAAACCCAAAATGGCAAACCTCCGACTCACGAAGAGTCACCCTCCAGCACGCAGGAAAGGAAAAACCCCCTGTGGGGGAAACCTCTAGGGAAACCATGGCTGGAGGATTGCCCTTCCTCTGGGCTTACAAGGTGCCAAAATATCATTTGTAACAGAATTTGTACGTTTTCTCAGATTTTCAAGGAAAAACAATACAATGAACGAACGACATAAAACACATAAATCGGCTGATCTGGTTGGCTAGGCGGATGTCTCTCTTCCTGGGCACCCATTAAAATGAATAAGCGATCCACGGATGAGACGGGTCCTCCAGATGCCTCCTTGTATCACCTGTCTCCGCTCCGGCTAATAGAGGGGGATCTCCTGCTGGAAACCCCCCTCTACTACAGACAACCCGTATGAAGAGGATGGCATCCAATATGGCGCTGAATGTGGCAGTAAAACCTTCTAATATGGAATCTTCTTTATGTCATAAACATTTGTATTTATGACATCAGCGCATTCATCATCATTACTACAGGAGTTTCTTACCACTGCACAACTCATACATTGTGACGTCACCCACAGTGGTCTGAAGTGTTAACCCTTTACTGACTGGCAGTGTACTTACCACAGAGGCCATAAAGCTGAATAGAACATATAAGCGGCCATAAAGGAAAAGGGATAATGCAGGGAGCATCTCCGCACAAGAACAATCCATGACAAAGGGTTGTCCAGGATGACATAACTTTTCTGCTTTCTCCAAAAACCAGCACCACACCTGTCCATAGGTTTTGTGTGGTATTACAGCTCATTACCATTCACTTCAATGGAGCTAACCTGCAATACCAGATACAACCTGTGGATAGGTGTGGTGCTGTTTTTGGAAGAAAGCAGCCATATTTGTCTAATCCTGCACAGCTCCTGTTAGAAATAGTTCAAAAAAATTGGGAGAGAAGAAATTAAAAAAAGGGAAAAAGAGGAACTCTGAGGTAAAAGAAATCAAACTAGACTGAAAGGAGTCTGCTGGAGGTGCCAGATGGAAAGACAGATTTCTGCCATGGGGACCAGATTAAAAAGTGTTTTTATTGTGCAAAACGAGAAAAACTTTGACATACATGTTGGTTCAGGAGTCCTGGTGGTCCTCCGTGGGCTTTACCCATGGAGTGTTTGGGGACATGTTGGGGCTGTGGGGGAATGGTAGGTACGCTTACTGACATCTGATGGGATTGTAGGCACATCGCACCATTTTGGTTGGCAATAAATGCTCTCTTTGAACATGTCCTCTCCGCTCCATTCTCTCCAGATCTATTTCTTTCCAGAAGAAGGTTCTCCTCCATTTATTCAGACTAGGTTGTGCCTAGACATTGGAAGTCTACAATTCCCCGGTACAAATCTAAATGTTTGCCCACATTCACTGATATTCAGAATCCAGCAACTCTGCCGATTGTTGAAGTAATCTCAGGCATTTTCTGAGTAGTTGACCGCTAACCCCCTCCACTCTGCTACCTCGCTGTAGTGCCCGACCATTACATTGTTTTCTTCTCTCTCTGTAATTGTCGTCTGTCTATTGCTTGTTGTAATAAAGATTGAGCAGAGTTACTGCAGTTAAGCGGTGATAAATATTCTTCTACGTCCTGCTCCTGAGGTGACCTCAGGGAGGACAGAAGCCTCCCATGGAGCAGAAGAGACCGGGGTGGTGGACATTGTTAGGTAAAGGTTAAAGGGAACCTGTCACCTTCATTTTACTGATTAAACCAGCAATACCAGGGGGTGGTGGGTGAAATATCATTTCTATTTAACCTAAAACTGTCTTCTTAGTCGGCTCTGTAGCTTTAGTATTCGGTTTTTGAGTTCTATTCATTCCTCAAGTCTTTCCGAGTTTACCCCGCCTCTTTACTTTTGATTGACAGCTCCTCTCCTTCCCCCAGCACACAAAATCCCGCACTTGTGCATTGATGTCCTCTTCTGGGGTGAGCGTACAACGGGACACCGAATTATTACGATGAAAGGCGCAACATGTTTACAGACCGTTATTTACAGTCGGAGGAGGAGTTTAGGAGAGGGGGTAACGGCAATGACATTTTGATAGCATCGGCCAGTAAGGGATAAGTAAATTTCAATAGGTGAAATGCTGGTGTCGGGTTCCCTTTAAGTTATAGACTTACCATCAGGGGTGCTCAGGGATATGCCGCTAATCCCCAAGTCAAGACTAGCTAGGAGGTCAAGGCTTCCTGAGCCCTGCTCACACCATAGTCAGGAGCCCCCAGCTTGACTGTGTCTGATTTGGGACAGGTAGTGGCTCAATTACTGGCTGGTGTTAGAGAGGCTTTGGTGCAACGTGAGGTCCCACTACCTGTGGTCCCCGTTGCTCCTTCTCCTGTGGCGGCGTGGTACGGTTCGGTATCTGGGGCTGTTGCGCTAGGTTCTAAAGTCACTGGGAGTGCTGGTGGGTCTGGCGCTCCTGTTGCGGTTCAACTGCATGGAGTTCGGTTATCTAAATGTTTGTTTTGAGGGCTCCCTTAAGACGGAGATTAGAGATCGTATTTGGCGTGATGAATATGTTGAGATTTTCTCTCTTTTGGCGTTAGAGAAATTAAATTTGAATAGAGGAAAGTCTGACGAGAGTAAGGCTGGATTCACACGAGCACATTACGTCCGTACAAGTCTCGGACCGAACACACTGCAGGGAGCCACAATAAGGCTGGGTTCACACGTGGCAGAATTTCACTTAAATTCCGCTGCGGACACTCCGCAGCGTTAATCCGCAGCGGAGCCGTTTGTCCATTGACTTACACTTTAATTTAGAAGTGTTCGTTTAGACGAGGCGTAAAATTCTGCTGCGGAGCATAGGCTGCGGAGCGGAATTTGGTGTCCGCAGCATGCTCTGTCTGTTGCGGAGCAGTGGCGGACTCATGGCGGAATTTCTCCATTGACTTCAATGGAGATTCTAATTTCCGCAATGAAGTCCGCAGCTGTCATGCACATGTTATGTGTGCTGCGGATCCGTCTTGCTTTTTTAACTTGACATTTCTTCATTTTGGCTGGACCTATGTATTTCTAGGTCTACAGCCAGACTGAGGAAGTCAATGGGGCTCCCGTAATGAAGGGAGCGTTGCTAGGAGACGTCAGTAAATAGTCACTGTCCAGGGTGCTGAAAGAGTTAAGCGATCGGCAGTAACTGTTTCTGCACCCGGGACAGTGACTACCGATCCCAATATACATCTATCTGTAAAAAAAAATGAAGTTCATACTTACCGAGAACTCCCTGCTTCTGTCTCCAGTCCGGCCTCCCAGGATGACGTTTCAGTCTAAGTGACGGCTGCAGCCAATCACAGGCTAATAACAGGCTGCAGCGGTCACATGGACTGCCACGTCATCCAGGGAGATCGGGCTGGATGCCGAAGGAGGGACGCGTCACCAAGACAACGGGCGGTAAGTATGAATTTCTTTGACTTTCACAAGGGAAAGTGCTGTCCCTTCTCTCTATCCTGCACTGATAGGGAGAAGGGAAGTACTTTTACCGCAGTCCGCAGCAGCTAGTCCGCATCAATTTACTGCACATTTTGTGCAGATCCGCAGCAGAATCTGCAACGCAGATTCTGTGCGGCATTGATGCGGACAGTTGCAGAGGAAATCCGCCACGTGTGGTCATGCCCTAAGTGTCAGACAATATTAGCACCATGAAATACAATACAATACTGCTGTAGTACAGCGCCCTAATAATACAGTGTACTTAACACTAAATGAAATTTACTACATATTTCAAGGAATTTTCCAGGAACATTTAAATGGGTTTATATGGCCACAAAACATTAAAAAAACAAACAAAAACCTTTACAATATACTTATGTTCTCCCTTCCAGGCTGTATCACGTGCTTGTAATGTCAGGTCAGTGTGATCGCTGGTGTATCTGATCCCATCAGGGGAAAGCAGGAAAAACCTTCCCACATCTCTCCCTTATGGAAACGTTTTCCCTTCATTCCACTAATGGGAACCATATAAAAAATACACAATTGCCTAATACAACAGACTACATACAGGAGAAAATAAGAAAACAGCGTCTAAGCTTTACAATATAGTACTGGGGGGGATTGTGTACAAAAAGGAAAAATAAGATGTACGGCCACCAAGACGAGCCGGAGATCCTTCAGCTTCAATTAGAGTCTGTTCACATGTGGATTTTCACCACATTTTATTAAATTGGCATTAGAATTTTAGTGATCTGAATAGTAATCTGAAAATTGGTAACTGTTTTCCTGCCATTTGTTTTTTCATTTTTCAAAGGTTTAATTTATAATTTTGCCCCAAAAAAAAAAACGGACAGAAAAACTACAAAGCATGAAAAGCAAATAATAACACATTGAATTCTATTTAACCAACAAACCCAACCAGTCACACAGAGAGGCGTCCATTTCCTCATCTAAGGCTTCATTCACATCTGCATCAGGGCTCCGTTCAGGGGTTCGGTCGAACTTTTCCGTCAGAGGAACCCATGAACGGAATCCAAACTGAAACAAACGGAAACCATAGGTTTCCGTTTGCTTCACCATGGATTTCAATGGTGACGGATCCGGCGCAAATGGTTTCCGTTTATCACCGTTGTGTGAGGGTTTTGACAGAATGAATAGCACAGTCGAATACGGTATTTATTCCATCAAAATAACAGAATCCTTGCACAACGGTGACAAATGGAAACCATTTGCACCGAATCCGTCACCATTAAAATCAATAGTGATGCAAACGGAAACCTATGGTTTCAGTTTGGAGTCCGTTCATGGGTTCCCCTGGCGAAAAGGTCAGACGGAACCCATAAACGGAGTCCCAACGCCGATGTGAACGAAGCCTTAGTTGTAAGGATAGATAATGATTTCCTTCACATTTGAGCTACAAGTTACGTAGCCGTTTCTTTCAGCTTAACCCATCGGGACCAAATCTTTTCTAATTTGTAGGGACATTTCCTACTCATATATAAAATGTTATACAGGAGGACATATTTATTGACAAGTTGTAACCAATAGTAAAGGGCAGGGGGGAAGGGTCTGTGGATGTCCAGGTCATATACCCCTGTGTTTTTTATATGTTGTAAGAATCCTCGAAGGAAACACCACGTTGGTACATATCGTATAATCTGTCCCTGAAAAATCTGAGAAAAGCTCAAAATATGCATGAAAATATTTAGGCCTCGGTCACACAGCGCAGAACATGCACTTCTATTAAATACAGGATTGCTGACAACATGTCGCCAACTGGAGTTTCGCCATAGCAGTTTCATCTGGGGCCAGTGTGAGGAATGGGGGGAACCACTTTGTCTATTTTGCTGCAGGTGGAGAGAGACTTTTTCTGGGACTATTTCTGTTATTTGCCCCTTGTCCTGAGCTCAGGAGGTTCTTAATTCAAATGAGACAAGCAGCCGATCAAACTGGGAAACCAGTGAACCAGTCCAAACCAGTGTAGAAGTGTCTGAAAATAATGCTCTCCACTGTCACCTTCAGACTGTCCGACCACAATGGTGAGGCTATGCGTAGCAGCCGCCGCAGGTGGGCATGAATTATACATTTATAGTTGATGATACTTTTGATTGTTGTGTTTTTATTTACAAGTTAAAGCACCAAGCGCGCCGCCTATGTAAACATGTATGCCGCCTATGTAAACGTGTATGCCGCCTATGTAAACATGTATGCCGCCTATGTAAACATGTATGGTGTCTATGTAAACATGTATGCCGCCTATGTAAACATGTATGCCGCCTATGTAAACATGTGTGCCGCCTATGCAAACATATATGGCGCCTATGTAAACATGTATGCCGCCTATGTAAACATGTATGCCGCCTATGTAAACATGTATGCCGCCTATGTAAACATGTATGCCGCCTATGTAAACATGTATGCCGCCTTTGTAAACATGTATGCCGCCTATATATAACCGATTCAAGAAAAGCAACAGAAATCTGCATAACCATAAGCCCAGAGCAAGTCGCACATAGAAATATGTGTGGACAAATGGGTCGATTTCAGGGTGTAAAACCCTAACAGCATCAGAAATGCAATAAAGAACCAAAAAAGAAGGATTGACGCTGGAAGACTGAAAAGTAGGAAATGTACAAAAAATATATTTTATTGACAATAATTACACAATATAAAAAGAATCCAAAAAACCACAGTATAAAAACAGGGATCTTTGGCTGATGAAATGTAATCAAACCATGTGGCTACACAATGGAATGGTATATAAAGTGCATGTGCGTCCTAAAATAAGATGATAGATGTATGTATGCATCCGTAAAGTTGCAGTCTGTACAGAGAACAATTCAAGTGAAATGTATAGTAAATATGCAATCTCACAGACTACATGCAAGTGTGTCGGATGGTTACATGCTGAATACAAAGAAAGGAAAAACATGCAGGATAAAGTAAAAAGAAAAGTAAGTGAAAATATTTAAAGGTCTCACATACCCATGGTAGTAGAACAAGGTAAGTACAGCCAAGGTCCACCCCAACGCGCGTTTCGGCGCTAATGCCTTCGTCTGGGGGTGGTATGCCGCCTATGTAAATATGTATGCCACCTATGTAAACATGTATGCCGCCTATGTAAACATGTATGCCGCCTATGTAAACATGTATGCCGCCTTTGTAAACATGTATGCTGCCTATGTAAACATGTATGCCGCCTATGTAAACATGTATGTCGCCTATGTAAACATGTATGCCGCCTATGTAAACATGTATGCCGCCTATGTAAACATGTATGCCGCATATGTAAACATGTATGTTGCCTATGTAAACATGTATGCCGCCTATGTAAACATGTATGCCGCCTATGTAAACATGTATGCCGCCTATGTAGACATGTATGCCGCCTATGTAAACATGTATGCCGTCTATGTAAACATGTATGCCGCCTATGTAAACATGTATGCCGCCTATGTAAACATGTATGCCGCCTATGTAAACATGTATGCTGCCTATGTAAACATGTATGCGTCTATGTAAACATGTATGCCACCTATGTAAACATGTATGCCGCCTATGTAAACATGTATGCCACCTATGTAAACATGTATGTGTATATCATTTTAGTGCTTTGCTGCCATCTAGTGACCAAACTGCATAGATAGTTTGTGTAGTGCTGTTGTGTTATGTGTGCAGGACCTGTGATCACATGACCAGAGAGGCAAATTCTCAAGTTCGTGCAGGTGCTGCGCAGCTACTCAAGTAGGGGAGAAGCTGAATCTTTATTTAACAGGAGTTTAGCACCATATTTAAATATGCAATATTTTAAAAACAAATCGCCATCTTAAAGTCGTCAAACTGCATATTATGAGAGGAAAATGACTGTTATGCTATGTCGTTGATATATACATTGTGTATTACGTGTTATTCCACTTAAGTAAACATATAACAGATCATTCCTCCAATTAAGACAGTTCGGGAATCTTGTATGAAGCTGCAGATCGCAGAACGCCTCCCTATTCAGGAAGTGTCTTCTCCAATATCCACCCGTCTTTGGTTTCTTCACTTCTTCAAGGCCATAAAAACATTGGGAGGAATTTATTAAGATGGCATTTCATATGCCAGTCTTAATATAAAGAAAGTTGGAGTAAGATGAAATACAGTTATTAAATGTGTCACATCTTTCGGCCGTTCCTGCGCCACAATCGTTATGCAGCGACCGCGGCCATGCTCCATCCATTCCCCCTACCCATCCGACATAATGTAAAATAAAAAATAAGTATAATCTTTTCTCTGCTTCTCTTCTTCCCCCTTGATCCCCTAAGGCTCCCTGCTGCCCATACAATGCACTGACACCGAGCAGCGTCAGGTCCTTTATATGTAACACAGCACTCAACGTCATCAGTGCATTGTATGAGCCGCAGGCTGCGGAGAGAACATGAGGGGACCAGAAGAGGAGTGGTGAGGTGAGCATTCATTTTTTATTTAATTGTCCGATAGAGGGGACGGAGAGGAGCCTGGCATGGGCCTCTACCTTGCTACGCTCCACATAGTGACATTTTTGCCAATTATTAGCAGGCGGAGATTTCCACTATAGTTTACGCCAAGTGTAAATTATTATAAATTTGTTGGGGTGCTGTCACCCCGCCCCCTTTTGGGAAGCCCCCTTTTAGAAAACTGGCGTAGAAAGGTTAATACATTTCCCCATAAGCTTTAAAAATTACCATTATGTGTTTCTAAGAAGTGTTTTTCTGCACCGGGAGGCATTAGTGTTTTTTTTGTTTTTGTATCTGAAATGTGTTCTACAATGCGCGTTTTGAAGTTTCTAATCGTGCGCACTACAGATGTAGCCGGCTTTATCTTGACTTTCAACGCCTTAAACAGGCTCTGTCACCACATTATAAGCGGCCTATATTGTACGTGATGTGATCGGCGCTGTAATGTAGATAACAGTGGTCCTAGTAATAAAGAGGCTCTGTCACCACATTATAAGTGGCCTATCTTGTACATGATGTGATCGGCGCTGTAATGTAGATAACAGTGGTCCTAGTAATAAAGAGGCTCTGTCACCACATTATAAGTGGCCTATCTTGTACATGATGTGATCGGCGCTGTAATGTAGATAACAGTGGTCCTTGTAATAAAGAGGCTCTGTCACCACATTATAAGTGGCCTATATTGTACATGATGTGATCGGCGCTGTAATGTAGATAACAGTGGTCCTAGTAATAAAGAGGCTCTGTCACCACATTATAAGTGCCCTATCTTGTACATGATGTGATTGGCGCTGTAATGTAGATAACAGTGGTCCTAGTAATAAAGAGGCTCTGTCACCACATTATAAGTGCCCTATATTGTACGTGATGTGATCGGCGCTGTAATGTAGATAACAGTGGTCCTAGTAATAAAGAGGCTCTGTCACCACATTATAAGTGCCCTATATTGTACATGATGTGATCGGCGCTGTAATGTAGATAACAGTGGTCCTAGTAATAAAGAGGCTCTGTCACCACATTATAAGTGCCCTATATTGTACATGATGTGATCGGCGCTGTAATGTAGATAACAGTGGTCCTAGTAATAAAGAGGTTCTGTCACCACATTATAAGTTGCCTATATTGTACATGATGTGATCGGCGCTGTAATGTAGATAACAGTGGTCCTAGTAATAAACAGGCTCTGTCACCACATTATAAGCGGCCTATATTGTACATGATGTGATCGGCGCTGTAATGTAGATAACAGTGGTCCTAGTAATAAAGAGGCTCTGTCACCACATTATAAGTGCCCTATATTGTACATGATGTGATCGGCGCTGTAATGTAGATAACAGTGGTCCTAGTAATAAAGAGGCTCTGTCACCACATTATAAGCGGCCTATATTGTACATGATGTGATCGGCGCTGTAATGTAGATAACAGTGGTCCTAGTAATAAAGAGGCTCTGTCACCACATTATAAGTGCCCTATATTGTACATGATGTGATCGGCGCTGTAATGTAGATTACAGCAGTGTTTTTTTATTTAGAAAAACGATCATTTTTGACAGAGTTATGACCTTATTTAGCTTTATGCTAATGACTTTCTCAATGGACAACTGGGCGTGTTTTACTATATGACCAAGTGGG
Organism: Rhinoderma darwinii; assembly: GCF_050947455.1. Taxonomy (NCBI): domain Eukaryota; kingdom Metazoa; phylum Chordata; class Amphibia; order Anura; family Rhinodermatidae; genus Rhinoderma; species Rhinoderma darwinii. The sequence goes on along the minus strand of NW_027461846.1, from coordinate 359,547 downwards.
CGTTGTACAGAGGAGTGTATGACGCTGACCAATCAGTGACAAATCAGCGTCATACACTTCTCCCCATTAATTTACTCTGCAGATAGCGATATATCTATATCGCTATGTGCAGTCACATAAACACACTATAACGCTACTCATGTGTCATGACCATGAATATACATTACCTCCAGCCAGGACGTGATGTGTATTCATTCTCCTGACCACTTCTCTGCACGTCTCTGTGATTTACAGCACAGCACAGCGAGATCTCGCTGTGAATGACAGTTTACAGCGTAATCTCGCGAGACTACCCCTGCTATGCTGTAAATCACAGAGACGCTACAGAAATGGTCAGGAGAATGAATACACGTCACGTCCTGGCTGGAGGTAATGTATATTCATTGTCATGACACATGAGTAGCGTTATAGTGTGTTTATGTGACTGCAAATAGCGATATAGATACAGTATATCGCTATCTGCCGTGTAAATGAATGGAGAGAAGTGTATGATGCGGATTGGTCGCTGATTAGTCAACGTCATACACTCCTCTTTACAACGCCCACTTGGCCATATAGTAAAACACGCCCAGTTGTCCATTGAGAAAGTCATTAGCATAAAGCTAAAATAGGTCATAACTCCGTCAAAAAGGATCATTTTTCTAAATAAAAAAACACTGCTGTAATCCACATTACAGCGCCGATCACATCATGTGGAAGATAGGCCACTTATAATGTGGTGACAGAGCCTCTTTATTACTAGGATCACTGTTATCCACATTACAGCGCCGATCACATCATGTACAAGATAGGCCACTTATAATGTGGTGACAGAGCCTCTTTATTACTAGGACCACTGTTATCCACATTACAGCGCTGATCACATTATGTAGAAGATAGAGCACTTATAATGTGGTGACAGAGCCTCTTTATTACTAGGACCACTGTTCTCTACATTACAGCGCCGATCACATTATGTAGAAGATAGGGCACTTATAATGTGGTGACAGAGCCTCTTTATTACTAGGACCACTGTTATCTACATTACAGCGCCGATCACATTATGTAGAAGATAGGGCACTTATAATGTGGTGACAGAGCCTCTTTATTACTAGGACCACTGTTCTCTACATTACAGCGCCGATCACATTATGTAGAAGATAGGGCACTTATAATGTGGTGACACAGCCTCTTTAAATACACAGAGGCAGTGTTTTTTCAATGACTTTTTAACGACTTTTGTTGTGTGATATCACGCTGCAGCAAGTTATCCGAGTCAAGATAAAGATGGCTACATCCGTACATACACGCGATCACATTGTTTGCATTTAATGGCATAAATTACATGATTCTTAGTACAATTTTTATAAACGCATCAATATCGTATTTTGGGAAAGTCAAGTTTTGTTGTTAGCGACACTGTAGAAAAGACTTGTGACAACATGTAACTAAGAGATCTCATCCTCTAGGTGACCCAAGGGCTGCCTTTACCCACAATTTGTGTCAGGACTGGATCCGGATTTAACATGGGTTCGTTTTATCTGAATAATTTTTTGATATTTCTCCAAACTTTTGGCTCTATGCCGTTGAAGAAACCGGTAATTGATCTCTCGTGCTTCAGTATTTATTATTAAACCAGATGGATTCTTGTGTCCTTTGTTTTGATGCCCTTCTTAACATCCATTGTTAATATCCTGTAAGATGTAATCCACGGTCAATATTTATACATTGGTTGTGAAATGTCTTGTCATTTGAGCAGGCTACCCTACTTCTTATAAGGTCCCCTGTAGGTATTGCCTAGATGGTGTGAGCTGGGTGACAGCTCCTAGCATTAAGGATGGAAGTGCCCCGAAGAGGGTTCACAAAATGTTTCCTTTTCTGTATTACAATTCCCTGTAACATAATCTCGAAGAAGGTAACAGAATCCATGGATGCCGAGCCTGTAACATTCTAAATTAAATGTATTGGTTTTATTGTATTCCATAAATGGTGGTACAGACGCCACATCACGACCCCTAAACAAAAAAAGATTGTCGATGTAGCGTCTGAAAAAATGTTGTTCTCCCACCAGGTCATAAACAAATTGTCCATGGAGAGGGAGAATTTTGACCCCATCAGGGCGTCTTCTGTCTGCAATAAAATAAAACTATCAAGGCAGAATTAATTATGTGAGCGCAGATACTCCACTGACATTAAAATAAATTCTTGTAGACATTTGGAATACCTGGTGTATTTCCTCAAATGGAATTCCATTGCCTTGATTGCCGGAATATGTGTTATGCAGGCAGGCCCGCCATCAGAAATGTCTGGGTCTCATAAGTCAGTGGAATTCCATTTGAGGAAATACATCTGGGTCCCCCATTATTAGGGGATTTGGAAGGTGGCAACGGAAAGTCGTGGGATGGGAGCAGGACGCAAAGTGCCATTGACTCTGTGAGCGGGCGGAGGAGTAGGCTAAGAGAACGGGAGGTGGCCGAGGCGGGAGTTGGGCCAGAGTGGATATGACGCTTGACCGGGTCTGGGGAGGGGAAGGGGAGGGACACCAGTGGGAAGGTGGGAGAGAAGGGGCAACATAAAAAAATAATTAAACTGAATCTACTGCTTTAAAACAGAGTCACTCACCAAGTTGCAGAGCTGGCCGCTGCTTCTGGCCCCTGCATGGGTCCCATTCCTTTCTACAAACCAATTACCATTGATCATAACCTTGATGAGCGGCGGCTGCCCACTTTATTTTACTATTTGGCCAGGCCCCTGACAGTAGTACCAGCGGTACTACCCCGATGGCAGGCCTGTTTGCAGGGGTACTAGCCAACTACGTCACAGATAACCCAAGTTTCAAGACCATGCAAAGTTATGGATTTTTGGCATCCCATGGAATATGGGAACAATAGGGAATTCTATCAGTAAGTATTCTGCCTTTTTCTTGGCTAATACTCCTAATCCAATTCCTTCTTCTAGCAGATTTTTTAAAGATTCTTTACATGCGGTGCTTGGTTTCGCCACAAGTTTGCGATATGTCAATTCATTGTCTAAAATGGCATGAACGTGTCTGGGATATAAACAGGAATCTAGAACAACTCCTGCTCCGTAAGATTTGGAGGACACAGTTATACGCTGGATATATGGTGAGCTACTCTGTGTTTTCACCTTTAGCCCTTATGTGTATATATGAACCTTTTAGATGGTTAACCCCTTAGTGACCACCAATACGCCTTTTCACGTGAGTCACTAATGGGCTTTAGGCTAGGCTGACACCTTTTCACGTCAGCCTAGTCTAAGTCCTGCACGGGTCTCCCGTGCAGGCTGGAGCCGGGGCTCAGCTGTCTGATGACAGCTGAGCTCCTGCTCCAACGCCCGCGATCGAAGTTTACTTCGATCGCGGCCGTTTAACCCGTTAAATGCTGCCGTCAATAGCGACCGCGGCATTTAACTTTGTTTACAAAGGGAGTGAGCTCCCTCTGGTCCCATCGGTGGCCCGCAAATTGAATCACGGGTCTCTGATGGGGTGTCATGTCAGCCGGGGGCTTGATAAAAGCCCCCAGGTCTGCCCTGGATATATGCCTGTTAGGACGCGCCGGAGGCACGTCCTAACAGATTGCCTGTCAGATTTACACTGACAGGCAATAATGCTCTGGTATACGAAGTATACCAGAGCATTATAGCAGCGATCGGAAGATCGCACAGTAAAGTCCCCTAGTGGGACTAATAAAATAAGTCATCAAAGTGAAATAAAGATTAATAATAAAAAGTACAGTAAAAAAATAAATAAAACCATTTTTTTCCATAAAAAGTGGTTTTATTTAGTAAAAGTGTAAAAAAAAAAAAAAAAAGTACACATATGTGGTATCGCCGCGACCGTAATGACTCCATTAATAAAGTTAATAATTCATTTAAACCGCAAGGTGAACACCGTAAAAAAAAAATGCAAAAAACCATGGCGAAATTGCAATTTTTTTCCATTGCCCCCCAAACAAGTCATAATAAAAATGAATCAATAAGTGCCATGCACCCCAAAACAGTACCAATCAAAACTATGTCTCGTCCCGCAGAAAACAAGCCCAAAAAATCACTACATTGATGGAAAAATAAAAAAATTACGGCTCTTGCAAAGCGACGATGCAAAAACAAATAATATTAGTTCAAAAGTGTTTTTATTGTGCAAAAGTCGTCAAACATAAACAACCTCTACATATGTGGTATCGCCGTAATCGTACCGACCCATAGAATAAAGGTAACATGTTATTTACGTCGCATAGTGAACGGCGTCAATTTAAAAACGCATAGAACAATGGCGGAATTTCAGGTTTTTGTTATAATCCCCCCAAAAAAGGTTAATAAAAGTTAATATAAAAATTATATGTACCCAAAAATGGTGCTATTAAAAAGCACAACTAATCCCGCAAAAAACAAGTCCACATACAGCTATGTAGACGAAAAAATAAAGAAGTTATAGCTCTTTGAATGCGACTATAGAAAAACGAATAAAATAGCTTGGTCATTAAGGCCTAAAATGGGCTGGTCACTAAGGGGTTAATCTTTACCCGCTAAGGTGGAAGGGTTGGTTCCAATGCCTAGTTATGGTGGTGTCTGAGGAAATAAAGGTCCTTTTAGACGTCCCGATACTGACCATGAAAACCAGCGCCAATCGACGATACAACGTATCACAAGGAGCAATCATCGGTAATGTACGGGGGCAAACAATCGTTACTACACCAGACCCCGCACCGATCTGCCAGTCCAGCTGCCTCCGGGGAATGGACAACACTGCCGGAAGCGGCAGATCACTGCATAGCGGCCGTTCGGCAGAACTGCAGCTCGGCCTCTATTCTTTGACCGGAGCCATCTGCTTCCGGCAGTTTTGTCCGGTGCCCGGAGGCAGCTGTAGTGGCGGATCGGTGCGGGGTCCAGGTGTCGGACACGCGCCGATCATATACTGATGACCTATCCAGTGGATAGGTCATCAGTTGTCAGAACGTGGAAAACCCCTTTAAAGGGAAGGTGTCATGAAATTATTTTTTTTTTATATATATATATAATATTGCTTTTAGTATGTCATTAAAATAAATTGTATTTATTTGTCTTTTGTGTTGTACTTTTTACTTTTTTCTTTCTTTTACTTCTCTATGGGGGCTGCCATTTTTTTTCAACTCTGTATCTGTCCATTAACGACACATACAGAGATGGAATACGGCACATACATCCCCATAGAGAATGCGAACGGGTGCCGTTCCATTCACTATAGCATACACCATCTGTGTGGGAACGGCGCAAACGCCGCTCCCACACAGACCAAAAGGAAGGTCTTTGGTAGAGCGACATCCAGCGCCATTTTCACGTGGACCGGAAGCCACAGTCGGATAGTAAGATGACGACTTCCGGTCGCGGCTTCCGGCCATATGTTTAAGGCAGCGCAGATGCAAGGACTAGGAGCGGCAGGGCGGAGGCGGCAGCGGCGGCAGGAGCAGGTAAATTATGTTTGTGTATGTGATGTGTGTGTTTGTTAGGGTATGTTCACACACTAGCTGTAATTTACGGCTGAAATGACAGCCTGTTTTCAGAAGAAAACAACTGCGTCGTTTCAGCCGTAAATGCTCCTCCTCGTAATATACGAGGCGTCTGTGACGCTCGTATATCTTGAGCTGCTCTTCATTGAGTTCAATGAAGAACGGCTCAAATTACGTGGCAAAGAAGTGTCCTGCACTTCTTTGCCGAGGCAGTCAATTTACGCGTCGTCGTTTGACAGCTGTCAAACGATGACGCGTAAATGACAGGTCGTCTGCACAGTACGTCGGCAAACCCATTCAAATGAATGGGCAGATGTTTGCCGACGTATTGTAGCCCTATTTTCAGGCGTAAAACGAGGCATAATACGCATCGTTTACGCCTGAAAATAGGTCGTGTGAACCCAGCCTTAGTGTTATACTGTCTGCTGAGCACTGTATCTATCCCTTCTACACTGTGCATTAGCTCAGAAAATGGCGGCACACAGTGTAGGAAGTTTGAACATTCAACCCCCTCCTTTCTCCCGGCACTAGCCAGGATAAAGGAGGGGGGATTCTGTGAGGACACTAGAGTGAGTGTGTCTACTCCAAATTTGCAGCATAAGGCAATGAGGTTGCTTTACCACATGCCAATGCTGCAATTTTGCTCCCTCTAGTGACCAGCACATGGAAATGTTATAAATTAGAATCTAATTTATAATATTTCCTGACTTGTGAAAAAATTAAAAAAAATTAAAACAATGTGTAATCACTTATATACTAACTGTTTAACTGAAAAAATTAAAAAAAAATTCTAGTGACACATTCCCTTTAATACTGCCGTTTCATACACCAGTCCTATTAAACAGTTTAATAAATGTGTCGCATCTTTTAGCTGCAACGCGGCCTGTTATCAGTACTTTCTACATGCTGCGGCCTGCTGTAACAGCCTGAGGGAATCCGGGAGGGAGAATCGGAGCGGTGAGGTAAGTACATTTTTAAAATGTATTTTATTGTCTGATTGGGGGGGCAAACAGTCTGATTGGGGGGAGGTATGGGTCTGGCACGGACCTTTGCCTTGTTACGCCCCCCAGAGATAAATCTGGGCCGCATTATACATATAGATTTCTGCTATAATTTACATCAGTTACTGGCGTAAATTATAGTAAAATTGTTGGCCATTTCTGCTAAGCCCCGCCCATTTTTTGCCCCCAAAAATGTTGACATTTGTGCATTTTGTGAATTTTCTACGCTAGTAAACTGTTGTAGAAAGGTTAATATATTCCCCCCAAAGGCTACAGACCGTAATACAATATCTTAACCCCTTCCCTCTTTAGCCACTTTTGACCTTCCTGACAGAGCCTCATTTTTCAAATCTGACATGTGTCACTTTATGTGGTAATAACGTCGGAATGGTTTTAGCTATCCAAGCGATTCTGAAATTGTTTTCTCGTGACACATTGGACTTCATGTTACTGGCAAAATTTGCTCGATATGTTCAGTATTTAATTGTGAAATATACCAAAATTTAGCGAAAAATTGCAAACATTTGCATTTTTCTCAACTTAAATGTATCTGCTTGTAAGACAGGCAGTTATAACACACAAAATTGTTGATAACTAACATCCCCCATATGTCTACTTTAGATTGGCATCGTTTTTTGAACATCCTTTTATTTTTCTAGGACGTTACAAGGCTTTCAACTTTAGCAGCAATTTCTCACATTTGAAAGAAAATTTCAAAAAGCAATTTTTACAGGGGCCAGTTCACTTGTGAAGTGGTTTTGAGAGCCTTATATATTAGAAACCCAAAAAAAAGTCACAACATTTTGAAAACTTCACCCCCCAAAGTATTCAAAACAGCATTTAGAAAATTTGTTAACCCTTTAAACTTTTCACAGGAATTAAAGTAAAGTAGTGGTGAAATGTACAAATTTCATATTTTTTTGCAGAAATTAATTTTTAATGCAATTTTCTTTATAACACAGAAGGTTTTACCATAGAAATGCAACTCAATATTTATTGCCCAGATTCTGCAGTTTTAGGAAATATCCCATATGTAGCCATAGCGTGCTACTGGACTGAAGCACCGGCCTCAGAAGCAAAGGAGCACCTAGTGGATTTTGGGGCCTTATTTTTATTCGAATATATTTTAGGCACCATGTCAGGTTTGAAGGGCTCTTGCGGTGCCAAAACAGTGGAAATCCCCCAAAAGTGATCCCATTTGGGAAACTACAAACCTCAAGGAAATTATCTAGGGGTATAGTGAGCATTTTGACCGCACAGGTTTTTTTCAGAAATTATTGGAAGCAGGCCGTGAAAATTAAAATCTACATTTTTTCAAAGAAAATGTAGGTTTAGCTAATTTTTTCTCATTTCCACAAGGACTAAAGGAGAAAAAGCACCACAAAATTTGTAAAACAATTTCTTCCGAGTAAAATGGTACCCCACATGTGGTAATAAACGTCTGTTTGGACACACGGCAGAGCTTAGAAGGGATGGAGCACCATTTGGCTTTTGGAATTCACATTTAGCAGGAATGGTTTGCGGAGGCCATGTCACATTTACAAAGCCCCTGAGGGGACAAAGCAGTGGAAATCCCCCGCAAGTGACCCTATTTTGGAAACTACACCCATTGAGGAAATTATCTAGGGGTATAATGAGCGTTTTGACCCCACAGGTTTTTTGCAGAAATTATTGGAAGTAGGCCCTGAAAATGAAAATCTACATTTTTTCAAAGAAGATGTATAGTTACATAGTTACATAGTTACATAGTTAGTACGGCTGAAAAAAGACACATGTCCATCAAGTTCAACCAAGGGAAGGGAAAAGGGAAGGAAAAATTTCTACACATAGGAGCTAATATTTTTTTGTTCTAGGAAATTATCTAACCCTTTTTTAAAGCCATCTACTGTCCCTGCTGTGACCAGCTCCTGCGGTAGGCTATTCCATAGATTCACCGTTCTCACAGTAAAGAAGACTTGTCGCCTCTGCAGCTTGAACCTTTTTTTCTCCAGACGGAGGGAGTGCCCCCTTGTTTTTTGAGCGGGTTTTACAAGGAACAGGATATCACCATATTTTTTGTATGTGCCATTAATATATTTATATAAGTTAATCATGTCCCCCCTTAGTCGTCTTTTTTTAAGGCTAAATAGGTTTAATTCTTTCAATCTTTCCTCATAACTTAAATTCTCCATGCCCCTTATTAGCTTCGTTGCTCTTCTTTGTATTTTTTCCAACTCCAGGGCATCCTTTCTATGAACTGGAGCCCAGAACTGAACTGCATATTCTAGATGAGGCCTCACTAATGCTTTGTAAAGTGGTAATATTACATCCCTGTCCCGCGAGTCCATGCCTCTTTTAATACACGACAATATCCTGCTGGCCTTTGAAGCAGCTGATTGACACTGCATGCTGTTATTGAGTTTATGATTTACAAGTACACCCAGATCCTTCTCAACAAGTGAATCCGCCAGTGTAGCGCCCCCTAGGACATATGATGCATGCAGGTTGTTGGTACCCAGATGCATAACTTTACATTTATCTACATTAAACTTCATTTGCCAAATGGACGCCCAAACACTTAGTTTGTTTAAATCTGCCTGTAATTCATGAACATCTTCCATAGTCTGAACTATATTGCATAGCTTGGTGTCATCTGCAAAAATAGAAATAGTGCCATTAGTCCCATCCTCTATATCATTAATAAATAAGTTGAATAATAGTGGTCCTAGCACTGAACCCTGGGGTACACCACTTATAACCGGTGACCATTCAGAGAAGGAATCATTGACCACAACTCTCTGGATACGGTTCTTGAGCCAATTCTCAATCCAATTACAAACTATATTTTCTAAACCTATAGTCCTTAATTTACCCATTAGGCGTCTATGGGGGACAGTGTCAAATGCCTTTGCAAAGTCCAAAAACACTAAATCCACAGCGGCCCCTCTGTCTAGACTTCTGCTCACCTCTTCATATAAACAGATTAGGTTAGTTTGACAACTTCTGTCCTTAGTAAAACCGTGCTGGCTGTCACTTATAATGCTATTTATTGTCACATAATCCTGTATATAGTCCCTCAATAGCCCCTCAAACATTTTCCCCACGATGGATGTTAAGCTTACTGGTCTATAATTACCCGGCGAAGACCTAGAGCCCTTTTTGAAAATAGGCACCACATTTGCCCTGCGCCAGTCCCTTGGCACTATACCAGTCACTAGAGATTCTCTGAATATTATGAAAAGGGGGACAGAAATAACTGAACTAAGCTCCTTAAGAACTCTAGGGTGTAACCCATCTGGTCCCGGGGCCTTGTGCACATTTATTTTATTTAATTTAGCTTGGACCATATCTACATTCATCCAATTCAATATATCAACTGATATATTAACAGCACTGGCTGCGGCTACATCAGCTGCTCTTTCTTCTGTTGTATATACAGAGCTAAAGAACCCATTTAGTAACTCTGCCTTCTCATGATCCCCTGTGATCAACTCCCCATTACCATTATCTAGGGGTCCTACATGTTCAGACCTTGGCTTTTTAGCATTTATATGCTTGAAGAATTTTTTAGGATTTGTTTTACTATCCTTGGCCACCTGCCTTTCATTTTGTATTTTTGCTAATTTTATTACATTTTTACAGATTTTATTAAGCTCTTTATATTTTACAAAGGCTACAGCTGTACCCTCAGATTTGTATTTTTTAAATGCCCTTTTTTTGTCATGTATTGCCCCTTTCACAGAAGGTGTAAGCCATGTGGGGTTTAATTTGAGTCGTTTATACTTGTTACCTATAGGAATACATTTTGCACTATAATAACTCAAAGTAGATTTGAAAATCTCCCATTTATCATGTGTTCCATTATTTGACATTAGTTCTTCCCAGTCTATATCCTGAATTGCAGCCCTCATCCTGGGGAAATTGGCTTTCTTAATATTAAATGTTTTTGCCCTCCCAGCCTGCGTTTGTTTTTTACAGTATAGGTAAAATGTAACTATATTGTGATCACTGTTACCGAGGTTTTCACGAACATTGACATTCCCAACAAGATCTGCATTATTAGAAATGACCAGATCCAACAGAGCTTCACCTCTAGTCGGGTCTTCCACAAACTGGCCCATAAAATTTTCCTGCAACAGGTTGAGGAAATGTCTCCCCTTTGCATTTGAAGCCGAACCATGACACCAATTAATATCCCGGAAATTAAAGCTAATTTTTTTCTCATTTCCACAAGGACTGAAGGAGAAAAAACACCACAAAATTTGGAAAGCAATTTCTCCCGAGTAAAACAATACCCCACATGTGGTAATAAATGGCTGTTTGGACACACGGCAGGGCTTAGATCGGATAGAGCACCATTTGGCTTTTGGAGTTCACATTTAGCAGGAATGGTTTGCGGAGGCCATGTCACATTTACAAAGCCCCTGAGGGGATAAAACAGTGGAAACCCCCCCACAAGTGACCCCATTTTGGTAACCACACCCATTGAGGAAATTATCTAGGGGTACACTGAGCGTTTTGACCCTCCAGGTTTTTTGCAGAAATTATTGTAAGTAGGCCTTGAAAATAAAAATCGAAATTATTTCAAAGAAAATGTAATTTTAGCTAATTTTTTCTCATTTCCTCAAAGACTGAAGGAGAAAAACCACCACAAAATTTGTAAAGCAATTTCTCCCGAGTAAAACAGTACCCATGTGGTAATAAACGGCTGTTTGGACACACGGCAGGGTTTAGAATGGAAAGAGCGCTATTTGGCGTTTGGAGATCACATTTAGCAGGAAAGGTTTGTGGAGGCAATGTCGCATTTGCAAAGCCCCTGAGGGGACAAAACAATGAAAACGCCCAAAAAGTGACTCCATTTAGGAAACTACACCCCTTGAGGAATCCATCTAGGAGTATTGTGAGCATTTTGACCCCATAGATGTTTCATAGAATTTATTAGAATTGGGCAGTGAAAATAAAAACAATCTTTTTTCTTCAATAAGACGTAGCTTTACCCCAAAATTTTTTGTTTTCTCAACAAATAAAGGACAAAAAGAACCCAACATTTGTAAAGCAATTTCTCCCGAGTACGGCAATTCCCCATATGTGGTCATAAACTGCTGTTTGGGCACACGGCAAGGCTCAGAAAGGAAGGAGCGCCATTTGGAGTGCAGATTTTGCTGGATTGGTTTCTGGGCGCCTGTGGGACCAAAACTGTGGAAACCCCCCAGTAGTGACCACATTTTGGAAACTACACCCCTCAATGCATTTACCTAGGGGTGTAGTAAGCATGTTAACCCTGCAGGTGTTTTGTAGAAATTAGTGTGCACTCGATGTTGCAGAGTGAAAATGGGATTTTTTTCCATAGATATGCCAATATGTGGTGCCCAGCTTGTGCAATCATAACAAGACAGTTCTCTAATAATTATGCTAGGTTTCCTGGTTTTAGAAACACCCTTTATGTGGCCCTAATCTTTTGCCTGGACATTCGACCAGGCTCAGGAGTGAAAGCGTACCATGCGAAATTGAGGTCTAATTTGGCGATTTATAAAGTATTGGATCACAATTGCAGAGTCTCAGATGTGAAATAATAAAAAGAAAGCCCTGAGAAGTGACCCCATTTGGAAACTGCACCCCTCAAGGCATTTATTAAGGGGTGTAGTGAGCATTTTCACCCCACAGGTCTTTTCCATAAATGATTGTGCTGCTGATGGTCCAAAGTAAAAATTTATATTTTTCCCTAGATATGCCATTTCAGTGGCAAATATGTCATGCCCAGCTTATGCCACTGGAGACACACACCCCAAAAATTATTAAAAGTGTTCTCCCGGGTATGATGATGCCATATATGTGGAAGGAAACTGTTGTTTGGGCACACTGTAGGGTTCAGATGGGTGGGAGCGCCATTTGGCTTTTGGAGCGTGGAATTTGCTTGGTAATAGTTTTGTTTGGAGGGCATGTGTGAGCTGGGAAGAGTACATCAGGGGCATAGTCAGGGGGTATAATAATGGGGCCTGTGAAGCAATCCTTTCTGCACAGGCCAGTGTCACACTGATACAGTGAAGGAAATAAGTATTTGATCCCTTGCTGATTTTGTAAGTTTGCCCACTGTCAAAGACATGAACAGTCTAGCATTTTTAGGCTAGGTTAATTTTACCAGTGAGAGATAGATTATATAAAAAAAAAAAAAAAACAGAAAATCACATTGTCAAAATGATATATATTTATTTGCATTGTGCACAGAGAAATAAGTATTTGATCCCTTTGACAAACAAGACTTAATACTTGGTGGCAAAACCCTTGTTGGCAAGCACAGCAGTCAGACGGTTTTTGTAGTTGATGATGAGGTTTGCACACATGTTAGATGGAATTTTGGCCCACTCCTCTTTGCAGATCATCTGTAAATCATTAAGATTTCGAGGCTGTCGCTTGGCAACTCGGATCTTCAGTTCCCTCCATAAGTTTTCGATGGGATTAAGGTCTGGAGACTGGCTAGGCCACTCCATGACCTTAATGTGCTTCTTTTTGAGCCACTCCTTTGTTGTCTTGGCTGTATGTTTCGGGTCATTGTCGTGCTGGAAGACCCAGCCACGAGCCATTTTTTATGTCCTGGTGGAGGGAAGGAGGTTGTCACTCAGGATTTGACGGTACATGGCTCCATCCATTCTCCCATTGATGCAGTGAAGTAGTCCTGTGCCCTTAGCAGAGAAACACCCCCAAAACATAATGTTTCCACCTCCATGCTTGACAGTGGGGACAGTGTTCTTTGGGTCATAGGCAGCATTTCTCTTCCTCCAAACACGGCGAGTTTAGTTAATGCCAAAGAGCTCAATTTTAGTCTCATCTGACCACAGCACCTTCTCCCAATCACTCTCAGAATCATCCAGATGTTCATTTGCAAACTTCAGACGGGCCTGTACATGTGCCTTCTTGAGCAGGGGGACCTTGCGGGCACTGCAGGATTTTAATCCATTACGGTGTAATGTGTTACCAATGGTTTTCTTGGTGACTGTGGTCCCAGCTGCCTTGAGATCATTAACAAGTTCCCCCATGTAGTTTTCGGCTGAGCTCTCACCTTCCTCAGGATCAAGGATACCCCACGAGGTGAGATTTTGCATGGAGCCCCAGATCGATGTCGATTGACAGTCATTTTGTATGTCTTCCATTTTCTTACTATTGCACCAACAGTTGTCTCCTTCTCACCCAGCGTCTTACTTATGGTTTTGTAGCCCATTCCAGCCTTGTGCAGGTCTATGATCTTGTCCCTGACATCCTTAGAAAGCTCTTTGGTCTTGCCCATGTTGTAGAGGTTAGAGTCAGACTGATTAATTGAGTCTGTGGACAGGAATCTTTTATACAGGTGACCATGTAAGAGCTGTCTTTAATGCAGGCACCAAGTTGATTTGGAGCGTGTAACTGGTCTGGAGGAGGCTGAACTCTTAATGGTTGGTAGGGGATCAAATACTTATTTCTCTGTGCACAATGCAAATAAATATATATCATTTTGACAATGTGATTTTCTTTTTTTTTTTTTTTATATAATCTATCTCTCACTGGTAAAATTAACCTAGCCTAAAAATTCTAGACTGTTCATGTCTTTGACAGTGGGCAAACTTACAAAATCAGCAAGGGATCAAATACTTATTTCCTTCACTTTAGATAGGGTGTGCCCCAAAGCAACTTATGTATATATGTTAAGTACCTAATTTTATGTTATGCATCTGTATTTGTATTAGGAGAACAGGTTCGCTTCTATAGAGAACTATGTATTTTGTACGGATGGGACTCTCTGAAGGCACAGTAGTGACAGGGATCAGTTGTGGCATGTGGCCCCTTTAAAAAAATAGAAGGAGCCTAGTCTTTAACCCCTAGGCGAACCAGGACGCAACTGTACGTTGTGGCGGGAGGTTACTTCGCGCACCACGATGTACAGTTACTGTGCGGTTCAGTTACTGCGAGGTCAGCTCTCTCCGAAAGTTGACACTCCACTCTTGCCGGCCAGCGGTCCTTTGCCGCTGATTTTGTGTATTAACACCTTAAATGTGCCAATCGTTTCTAGCACATTGGCAGACCTCTTCGATAAATTTACGGGGTTTGCCAATGGTTGGCATGGCAACCGTAGGCCAAACAATGGCCTCCGTGTCTGCCATGGACGGAAGCCTATCAGGACCAGCCACTTCCTTTCAGAGTGGCAGGAAGTCACTGAGTCGTACCCGATGCACACTCTCTCGGTGAATAGAAGAGTAAAGTAAAAATGTTACTAATAGTGTTTTAGAAAAGTGTAAAAAAAAAAGTTATACGTTAAAAAAACAAATACTGCTTTTTTTCCAATAATAAGTGTTTTTTACTAGGAAAAAATTAAAATATTAAAAAAGTACACATATTTGGTATCACCGCATTCGTAACGACCCAAACTATAAAACTATAATGTTAGTTTTCCTGCACGGTGAACACCGCAAAAAAAAAAAAAAAACTGCGAAAAACAATGCCAGAATCACTATTTTTGATCTCCACCCCTCCCAAAATATGGAATAAAAAGAAGCCAAAAAGTTGCATGTACCCCAAAATAGTACCAATAAAATTAAAACCCGTCCCGCAAAAAAAAAGCCCTTACACAGCTCTTTGGACTGAAAAATTAAAACATTATGGCTCTCAGAATATGGTGACACAGAAAATTAATTATTTTATAAAAAAGTGATTTTATTGTGCAGACGCTGCAAAACATAAAAAAAACTATATACATATGGTATCGCCGTAATAGCACCGACCCGCAGAATAAAGTCAATTGTAATTTATAGCGCACGGTGAACGCTGTAAGAAATAAAGAATGTAAAATGCCAAAATCTTTGTTGTTTGGTCACCTTAGCTCCAAAGAAAATGCAATAAAAAGTGATCAAGAAGCTGTATGTACCATAAAATGGCACCATTTAAAACTACAGCTCGTCCCGGGGCGTGGCTTGGACCTGCATGAGGACGGACGTGTGACCGGGAGCTCCGAGGCTAAGAAGCTCAAACCGGCTTAAATAAACCTACCCGACAAAAAAAATAGAAGTTCTCCCGGTAGCTGAACTTGCCCTGTGCTTGGTGGGCGACGTGAAGAAAGGAGGTCGGCTAAGAAATGGAACAGGTTCGGCTCTGAAATTGGAACATCGTGGAGGAGGAGAGACACGAGGCACGGCTTCCCGGGCTCAGGCGCCTCTACAATCACCTCGTGTAACAACACCGCAGCGGCTCAGCAGCAGCTCAGCAGTCGCAGTCTGCCGGATTCCGGGAGAGCAGCGAGGGATCTGTGGACTGAGGTGAGGAGGGGAGTCATCGCAGCTTACGGAGGGTCAGTGGCATTAAAGGAGAGAGGTGGAACGGCGAGGAGTGGCCTAGAGGGGAGGAATCGCCATCTTGCTAGTCCTGGTCTCTGGAGGTATGTGACAGGGCTTTGCACACACTTAAAGGGAGGTTGAGCACAATCACAGACTTCCATAAGCTCTCCTCCATATTGATTCATTTCCACCGCAATACAGAGAGTATAGAAGGAAAAGAGGAGAGCCTACAATTGGCAGGAACAGTCGCCATTTCCCCTTTCCCTCCCCTCTGGCTACAAGACGGTACATAGCACGGTACAAGGCCATAACTACAGTAGCTGGCAGAGATAAATAAAATCACAGATACCTACCTTGGAATTTTATTATTATTTCTTTGCTTACCTTGTGCATCATACTTCACAATGGGCGGCACTACAAAGAAGAAAGACCAAAAATCTGAACCTACTAAACTCACAGAGTTTTTCGCCACCTCTCCCTCTAGACAGGCTGGAGCAAAGAGACGTCTGTCACTCCCTCCTTCGTCTCTTGCATCTTCCTCCTGAGCAGATTCATTAAACAATGATATGGGGGATGATTCCGATCTACACCCAGTTTCGGAAACTACAATCAAAAAATTACTGAATTCCTTGAGAGACTCTCTACAGTCCGATTTCAAAAGCATTGTTGGGGAGCTGAAAACTGATATTCTGGCTATAGCGTCGCGCACGGATCATATTGAACATAAATTTGAAACCTTTGCTAAATCGCATAATTTGTTAATTGATGCGAACTCAACGCTAGAGGAGGAGGTTCAGAGGTTATCAAACAAAGTGTTAGACCTTGAGGACAGATCGCGCAGGAACAATGTAAGAATCAGGGGTATCCCGGAATCAGTGACACCGGACCAACTTTCTCCATATCTAACAGAACTCCTGAATGCGGTACTACCTCAAAAATCCACCTTGGATATGATTATAGACAGGATCCATAGAATTCCTAAACCGCGGCATATTGCGCCACATCTCCCGAGAGACTCTATTGCTAGGATCCACTTTTATCATATTAAAGAGGAGTTCCTCCGGGCTTTGAAAAGCTCTCCAGAATTACCGGAACGCTTTAAAGATATTGCGATTTACCCAGACTTGTCAGCAGCTACTATGTTACGACGCAGAGAGTATATGCCTCTAACAAAAATCTTGAGAGATAAAGGAGTACTTTACAAATGGGGATTTCTTATTGTCTCCAGGAACGGTAGTGTACACGTGTGCAATTCCCCTGAAGCAACGAAGGAATTGCTTCAGGAATGGGGACTTATTACCTCACCGTCTCAAAGCCCTCGACGCCGGGAAGAGATACGTCCAGAGGTGATCACCCCATTGTGGTCAGAAAAAATAAGCAGATCCAGGAAGAAAACGGGAGACTGATATATATGTATAAGAATATTGTGCTACATATATAAATGCTTCAAATGTCTTAGTCATTCTGGGAGGTAGATTGGGGAGGTAGTTCATGGATACTTTGGGAAAGGCAGGTCCTACTGACGTTGCCTCCTTTTCTTCCCTGAAAGAGGGAAATAGCATGTTGTTGGGTTATTCAAGCAATCCGTTGATTTGGAAAGCGGTTTGCTGTTATGATAAAGTTCGCTTTGTTTTAAGGTTAATTTATGACCTCCCCCCTGTTAGGAATAATGCTACACGAAAGATGATTCTACGAAATCAAGATGGGTCTTAAATTTGTATCGCTCAATGTAAACGGTTTGAATTCACCTTATAAACGGTCTATGTTGTGGAAGGAAGCTAACAAATCTGGGTGTGATGTATTATGCATTCAAGAATCACATTTACGTACAAAAGATGCCCATCTTCTTAAACATCCAAAATTTTCAAATATTATTTCAGCTACTACCAATGTGAAAAAAGCAGGAGTTACTATTGCACTCAATAATTCAGTATTGTTCGAAAAAATTCCGTCTTTAATAGACCCTCATGGTAGATATATAATTCTGGTCTGCAAATTGGATTCAGTTCTGTACACTATTGTCTCTCTATATGCACCTAATAAACGGCAAATTCCGTTTATCACTAAAATTCTTACTAAAGCTAAAAAGATGCAGCAAGGGGGCTTGCTGATTTGTGGAGACTTTAATACGGTTATGTATAACAGATTGGATAGATCTAATCCAGGAAGGGGCAGAGGTTTAGACGTAGAATCTTTGATAGCAGGGGAATATTTACATGATGTATGGCGTTATCAACACGCATCTGAAAGAGATTTCACATTTTTCTCTGCACCTCATATAGCATATTCCAGGATAGATTTTTTTTTTGGTTGACAGAGAGATCCTCTTAAATTCTGAGAGTTCGGAAATTGGGGTTAGTACATGGTCGGATCACTCCCCCATATCCTTAATTTTGAAGGCAAAATATAGTTTACCTCCAAGAGCCCCTTGGAAATTAAATACGTTTCTTTTGAAGTCTCAGCCCATTCAAGACTCCATACGAGCAGCTTTAGAGGAATTATTTTAAATCAATTCCCCATCGGCTACTCCAGAAATGGTGTGGTGCTCCCACAAAGCTTTCGTGAGGGGTCTTTTCATTCAACAGGCGGCTAGGGCAAAGCGAATTAGGAACAAAGAAATGGATGAGTTATTGTTGGCAATTAAAGTTAAGGAATCCTTAATGAAATCAACTCCTACGTGGGCTACAGGGGAGATTCTCAGAGAGCTGCGGGATAAACTACAGGTTTTGAACTTAGTCAAATATGATAAAAATTTGAAACGTCTTAAATTGAACTTTTACATACAAGCTGATAGGCCAGGCAAACTCTTAGCGAAAAGGGTGAAAGTTCAAACAGCTAGGTCTAAAATACAATATTTATCTCGACCAAAGGTGTTTGAACCCCAAAAGATTGCAGATTCCTTTGCAGATTATTATAGCCAATTATACAACCTGAAGGGAGACTCCTCTCTAACCCACGCTTCTTCAGATCGAATGAAAGAGTTTTTATCTGAAATAAAGCTCCCACAACTATCTGAGTCTCAATTAACTAGCTTAAATGCTCCAATTTCAGAGATCGAATTACGAAAAAAAATGAAGGGTTTAAAACTAAACAAAGCTCCGGGACCAGACGGGCTCCCAAACGAGTATTTTAAAATATTTGAAGAAGTACTTATTCCATTTATGACGAATACATATAATGAGCTAGTAGCCAAACAATCTCCTCCATCGGAAATGTTACAGGCGATCCTGATAACTCTCCCTAAACCTGGTAAATCGGCGGATAGACCAGAGAATTTTCGTCCGATCTCGCTACTAAATAGTGATATTAAAATCTTCTCAAAATGATTAGCAATGCGAATAAATGAGTGCCTACCTTCCTTGATTTCACTGGATCAAGTGGGATTTGTGAAAGGTCGTCAGGCCAGAGATGGCACCAGAAGAATGTTAGATTTGATTCAGATTGCATATGACTCGTTAGAACCCACAGTAGTCCTCTCTTTGGACGCGGAAAAAGCTTTCGACCGGGTACATTGGCGTTTTTTAGAAGCGGTATTAGATAAATTCGGCTTTCACTCCTTTATTAAAAAAGCGGTCCTTTCCCTGTATTCAACCCCTTCAGCTCTGGTATATACATCTGGGTTTTTGTCCAAAACATTTTTTATAAGCAATGGAACTCGCCATGGCTGCCCTCTCTCCCCCCTAATTTTTGATTTGTGTATGGAACCATTTGTGGAAATGATTAGAACATCACCACATATTTCAGGAATTAACGTAAGGGGAAGAGAACATAAAATTGGTCTTTATGCAGATGATGTGGTACTAATTTGTCAGTCACCCATGTCTTCCTTAGTTGAAATAACTAGGATTATAGCTTGTTACTCTGAAATGTCATATTACAAGCTGAACGTAGCAAAATCCCTGATAATGCCCATTCATATTCCTCCAATAATGAAACCACTTCTCTCTAGCTTTAATTTTATATGGGCAATTGAGGGGCTAACATATCTGGGTATAATGTTGGCTCCTCATCCATCTATGGTTATGAATAAAAATTACATGACGCTCATATCTCAAATAACGAAGGATTGCAATAGATTGGACAAGTTTCAATTGTCTTGGATGGCCAGGATTAATATAGTAAAAACGTTACTTCTGCCCAAATACTTATACTATTGCAGGACATTACCCTATTTAATATCGCCCTCGTTATTGTCCAGACTACAAACAGTGCTTATGAGATTCATTTGGAACAATAAGAGAGCAAGAGTAGCTAAACATCTACTGTTCCAAAGAGGGAAATATGGAGGACTGGGAGTTCCAAGCTTAAAAGCGTACAATGTAGCGGCTATAATGGATCAGATGAAACCAAGTGGGTTTTCTGTTGACAAACCATCATGGTCTCAAATAGAGGACGCAATGTTTCCTACGTTAATAATGAAGCATTTTATGATAGCTGCATATTTGGGGGCTAAAGTACCACCTATGCCTTTGCGGTCGATGGAAGATTCTCTACAGGTGTGGAGTAAATATGTATGTAAAGAAAACTGGATTCACGTGCCAAAGACTAAAATCCCAACCCAAATTATTGCAATCTTTCTTCCTCATATTTTGATCACCCCATGGTTGGAAGCTGGGATTGAGTGGATCTCGGACTTTTATGAAGGTGGTACGTTTAAATCTTTTGAGAATATTACAAATACCTATAATATCTCCTCCAGATTCTTTTTTCAATATCTTCAAATTCGACACCTCATGCAGTCCGTAAAAATCCCACCGACACCAGACAGCTTTAGTGCCTTTCACAGGTTCATGTGGGCTGAGTCAGGACTGGTAAAAGGTATGACATGTAGTTATGATCTTATTCTTCAGATGGGGAAAGGAGGGAAGGCAGTATATATGACAAAATGGGAGGGGGAACTGGGGACTTCCTACTCTACTGAGCAGTGGATTAAAGCGTCAAGATGGTCGTCTAAATTGTCCAAATGTGTGAACCACACGGAATTAATGAAGAAAATCCATCTTAGATGGTATCTTACTCCATCTAGGGTAGCACACATTACTCAAGGGTCCTCTAGATTGTGTTGGAGAGGATGCAGACTCATGGGTTCTCTGATACATATGTGGTGGTCGTGCCCTAACATAGCTTCCATATGGTCGGACACATTTAACCTAATTTCAGAAATATCAGATTCTCAGGTTGAGATTAACCCCTGTTTAACTATTTTAGATATCTCATTAGATGACATCCCACCGGACAAGAGAGTGGTTATACACCATATCTTAATTGCAACTAGACTAACTATAGCTCGGACATGGAAGTCTCCAGATTCTCCTAATATTGCTGAAGTTATTCGAAGGGTGAATATGCAATGTCATTATGAAATGGCATTATTATCACAAGCTCATTTACAGCAACGCACTAAACGGTTATGGGACAGGTGGTTACAATCCAAATATTTCAAGTAAAGCAAAAGGTTGGATCTAATCAGGGGCAAGTTCTAGTGGAGGCACTGTTAACTTTTAGTTGCGTGTTTCCAATGTATGGATCATTGACAGATCTCAAAATGTTTAGAGATCTTCACATTTATGTTTTCTTGTGTTTGTGTTGGAAAATTCAAATAAAAATTTATTGAAAGTAAAAACTACAGCTCGTCCCGCCAAAAATAAGCCCTCACACCGCTCAATCGACCAAAAACGAAAGATGTTATGGCTCTCAGAATGTGTTGAAACAAAACAACTATATTTTTCTTCGTAAAAGTAGTAAGATATAAAAAACCTATATAAATATGGTGTTACCATAATCGTATTGAGACGAAGGAATAAAGTTAATTTGTCTTTTTACTGCATGGTGAAAGTCATAAAAATGAAACCCATAAAATAGTGGAGGAATCGCAGTTATTTTTTTAGTTTTGCGGTAATTCATATGTTTCTTTAAATGCTACCATTAGAAACTACAACTTCTCCCGCAAAAAATAAGCTCTCACACCACTCTATTTACAGAAAAATAAAAAGGTTATGGCTCTTGGAAAGCGGGGAGTGAAAAAACGAAAATGAAAAAGCAAAAAAAGTATCAGTCCTGGAAGGGTTAATTGATTTCTAATAAAAAAACATTGGGTATTGCAGTACTCGGGAGAAATGCTTTACAAATCTTGGGCGGCTTTTTCTCCTTTATCCCTTGTGAAAATTAAAAAACGTAAACATCTTACTAGACAAAAAATTTAATATTCATTTTCACAGCCTAATTCCAGTAAATTCTGCAAGAAACCTATGTGGTCAAAATGCTTACTGTACCCCTAGAAAGATTCCTAAAGGGGTGTAGTTTCCAAAATGGGGTCACTTTTGGGGGGTTTTTGGGGGGTTTCTACTGCTTTGGTCCCTCCAGGGCTTTGCAAACGCGTCAATGGCCCGAAAACCATTCCAGCAAAATCTGCGCTCAAAAATCCAAATGGTGCTCCTTTCCTTCTGACCCCTGCCCTGCCGTGGGTCCAAACAGCAGTTTATTATCACATATAGGGTATTTCCGTAATCGGGAGAAGGTACTTTACAAATTTTGGGGTGCTTTTTATTATTTATTCTTTGTAGAAATTAAAAAGGTCTACGTTTTTTGAGAAAAAAACAACTTGATTTTCATTTTCACAGACTAATTCCAATAAATTTAGCAAAAAACCTGTGAGGTCAAAATGCTAACTATTCTCCCTAGATAAATTCCTTAAGGCGGGATTCACACGACCGGGTCGCGCCCGAGCCCGAGTGCCGCCCGGTAAAATCGGCCATTCTGCCCGGCCGGTTTGCATAAAGTTTTGCATCCGTGCCGGGCCGGGCAGATCCGGACAGTGACATCAGCGGCAACTCCTGAAGGGGAATCCACATGTGTTCGGGGATTCCGCTTCAGGAGTTTCCCCTGATGTCACTGCCCAGATATGGACAGAGACATCAAGCGCTCTGTCCAGGAGCGGAATCCCCAAAAACACGGGGATTCCGCTCCTTCAAGGAGCTAAAGTGCGGCTAGCACATAGCAGAGCGGGGAGATACCTCCCTGCTCTGCTATAGTGGCGTCGCTGCAGTAGTAGCAACCGCAGCAGCAGCAGCTGCTAGCGGCGCCATCAAAGGTTACACCCCGGCCCTGCCACACAGTGTACAGCGATGCCATTCGTCAGAATGGCATCAACTCCTCCTCCTCACATTCACTCTGCGGTGTGAGGAGGAGGAGATAGAGCGCAAGCGCCGGAAAACCCGGCCATCACTCGGGACACATCCCGGTGATGGCCGTGTATTACCCGGCCCCATAGACTTCTATGGGAGCCGGGCGGCCGGGTACCCGGCCGAAGATAGAGCATGTCCTATTTTTTGACGGCCGGTTTCCCCGGCCGTCAAAAAATCGGTCGTGTGAATAGCCCCATTAGGGGTCTATTATTCCTAATGCAGCCGGGTGCCGGCCGATTTATGAACGGCCCCAAAATCCACTACGTAGGTGCTCCTTTGCTTCTAACGCCTGTGTTTCAGTCCATTACCACACTAGGGCCACATGTGGGATATTTCTAAAAGCTGCAGAATCTGGACAATAAACATTGAGTTGCGTTTCTCTGATAAAACCTTCTGTTACAGATTTTTTTTTATTCCAAATGAATTTATGCAAAAAAAATAAATTTATACATTTCCCCTTTACTTTGCTTTATTTCCTGTGAAATGCCTAAAGCGTAAAGAAACTTTCTGAATGTTGTTTTGAATAGTTTGAGGCTTGTAGTTTTCAAAATGGGGTGATTTATTGGGACTTTCTAATAAATAAGGCCCTTAAAGCCACTTCACAACTGAACTGGTCCGTGAAAAAAATAGCTTTTGAAATTTTCTTGAAAATGTGAGAAATTGCTGCTAAAGTTCTTAACCTTGTAATGTCCTAGAGATATAAAAGGACGTTCAAAAACTGATGCCAACATAAAGTAGACATATGGGAATAATTAACTAGTAACTATTTTGTGTGGTATTACCTTCTGTTTTACAAGCAGATACATTTAAATTTAGAAAAATGCTAATTGCCAGATTGGACAAACGGGCAGGGTGAGAGCTGCCAGCTGAGATTGCTAGTTAGGGCACAAGTTACAAAGTGACTGGTCAAACATAAAGACTTTGTATTGCTAGCCTGAATGGCATATCGCTAGCTCAGCAATCCATATGAGAACAAACATCCCCTGCACCACAAATTTAAGTTGAGACTGAACCATAGCAAACACATTGTCCCATTCTCACCAGTTAAATCAGAAACCGCCAAGTATAGAGCCTATTTATTAGTGAAATCATCAAGCTTATGTACTAAATATTATTTTTTTTAATAAACTCCTGTATCACACCCAAGACATAAGGATTAAAGGGTGGCGGTAAATAAATTGAGACAATGATACATTGATGATTTTGTATTGTACAGTTCAGGAGCAAAATGTTCCTTCTTTTTCTTCCCTATATGTATGGCAGGTTAATTTACAGTTAGATTTAATTAGGATGTTAACCCCCTATAAATATGTGGAATAGAAGGAATTAAAGGTCTCTACTGTCCATCTTTTTCTCCACCAATTTATATTGTCTTTTACCACGTGTGTCTCCTGTAAACAAATGATGTCTGGATTATAAATTGTAAGATAATGAAATACCACAAACCATATAATCCTATCTCTTATTCCCCTAATGTTCCATGATATTATCTTAACCATGTTTCACCCTAAAGACAATGTGCCCAAGTATTGCACATGTGAGTAGAGTGAGAGAGCAAGAGAGATAGAAAAAAGAATAGGATAATAAAGGTGAGAAAGGAAGTTATCCCCACCAGCTCACATTCTATATAGTTTCTCCTTCCCTACAATATTTGTAAAATAAAGCCAAGCCGTGCAAAAAGAAAAACTGCTCAGTGTGCCCATTACCTTATAGGTGTAGAAATGACATTACAACTATGTTTTATCACTTATTAATTATTCAGACCTAAGACCAGACCCCAAATCAATCAGACCCCAAACCAGACCCCTAAATTAATCAGACCCCAGACTGGACAAAACTAATTCAGAACCAGGGGCTGATCCAGGATTGTCTAAACCCCTATATAAATTCAGACCCTAGACTAGACCCCAGACCAGACCCAATTAACTGCAGACCCCAGACAAGACTCAAAAATGTAGACCACCACAACAGAGTAAATAAAATGAATGCAGACCCTAGACCAGACATTTAAATAAAGTCAGACCTCAGACCAGACACCTCAATTACAGACCACAGACCAGACCGCTAAATTCAGACCCCAAACCAGAGTAAAGAAATTTGATTTAGATGCCTGACCAAGACCTCTAAATAAATTCAAATCCCAGAACAGACCCCTACATGAATGCAGATCCCAGATAAATGAGTTGGTCTATTGTATATGTATGGTATAACCTCCATTTACAGCTTATGAACTGATTATGTTATTAAATTGGTTGCCTGTTTCTTTATAATAACTGTTTAGGTGCTCACTGTTAATGTATATTTGTGTATCTGTTATGTATCTGTTGTGTATAGAAGGTTTTGTCTTACAGGTTGGCTGGAGGACGGGCCGCAGTTCCCAGTGGCACTGTCTTATGTGTGGTGCTGACCCTGTACATCGGAATGAGAGGCTGCTGGACAGTGACAGGCGAGGTACAGGGGAAAGAAAGAGCCTGGTGCTGGCTGGGATCAGAGTGTAACGTCACTGATGCGCTGCGCCACCATGAAGTCAGGTGAGACGGTGAGAGTCAATAACGAAGTAGACAATAAGCTAACAAAATGACCTCTTATGGTTTGTAGGCTGATAGAGAAGGCCTATCCTACGTAGGGGTAGGCCTATAAGTGTAGGCTGTCACTGAAGCATGGGTGGCTGAAGAGTACCGTCAGCCTAGAGTGGTTCGCTCTGAGGAGTCTACTGGGGCTGTGAGAATAGTCAGCCTGGCATGGGAACCAGTGGTCAGTAGAGAAGTACTGTGCTCAAATCCAGGGGAGGCTGTAACTAGGTCCTGATTAGGATAAAGAACGTTCCACGGATTAGCGGGCCGCATAGATAGCTGCAGTGATGAATGGTTGCCCTGCAGGCCTGAGATCTGGCCTGTTAGTACACTCCTGAATTAAACTGGACTGGGTGGAGTAGTCAGTGGGACGAGGGGTGTGGTAGGAGCCCTTCAGCGTCAGGACCCTAGTCAGAGTGCATAGGAGCAGATATTTAACATAGTAAAAAGTATTAAAACGTATAAAATCCACTGTGTCAGTTGTATTGCGGCAGCCCCCTTCATCAGGAATACTATGTTTCACAGCATTGAAACAATTTAAATGTCTGTATATTATATAAACAAACCTTTCTACGTTTACTGACGCAATACCGGAAGTGACGTTCCGAACTCTAAGGCCCTGTTCTAAGGCAGATTTTGACCTGGCTGCAATTTCGTGCCACGATATTTGCAGCGTTTATCATTGCGTTTTTCGCCCATGTCCATTGAGCACCACGGGCAAAAAACACTGCGAAAAACACTTTCTCTGCCTCTCATTGATTTCAATGTGAGGTCAGAGGCAGATCCGCGGCAAGAAAGAGCATACCACTTTTTTTTACTGCGAGCCGCTAAAAGCTGCTGCGGAAAAGAAACGCCTCCACCTTCCATTGAAATTAATGGAAGTCAGCTTCGGACATTTTGTGGTGCTTATTCCGATGCGGTTTTCGCGTCAAAATCAGCGTAAAAAAACTCAGTGTGAACTGGGCCTAAATCCCTTTATACTTCCTATAATAGACATATCTCTCTATGGCAGATGTTTCGGAAGAGGTTCTTCCTCGCTCTTTTACGCTTTCTATTCCTCTAATACTTCATCCCAATTACATTATTTAATACAGGGAATTTCTTATATTTCTTTTTCCACGCAAAAATACATATATTAATAAAATAGGATAAAAACAACCAATATGAATCTATGGGGAATAGTAAAGACTCATTTACTGTACTCGTTCTATAAACTCTATAATTATTCCCAAACCCTATTCCTTTCTTTAGTATTTCTTATTTTTTGGATAGGATGGTGCGACTATATCATTTATTATCCTTGGCCTTTTTAGGATCATTTGCGGGGCCCTTCTTACTTCATCTTTTAACCCCTTAACGCTCAGTGACGTACTATTACGTCATGGAAAGCGCCCTGTTCGCGCTCCATGACGGAATAGTACGTCTCGGGAGTAACGGCCGTTTCGGCCGTCCTCCCGACACATACAGGAGATGTGACAGCTGCTGTCTCGTACAGCGGCTGTCACAGCTCCTACAGCGGGGACCGATCGCTGTGTCCCCGCTGATTAACCCCTGAAAAGCCGTGTTCAATAGCGATCACAGCTTTTTAGGGGTTAAGCTGCCATCGCCGGCCTGCTACACGATAGCGGCCGGCGATGGTGACTATGGCAACAGGACACCAAACAATGGCGTCCGGCTATGCCATCGACAGAAGCCTAGTGGATCCTGACAACGTCAGGACCCACTATGCTTGCTGTCAGTGAGTAGCTGACAGTTCTAATACACTGCACTACGCATGTTGTCATTTGCACCGACATTTTCCTAAATAGTCGATGCAAATGACAGTCAGTATAATCTTCAAGCCATCAACCGTTGGAGTATAATGTGAATTTTATTGAACAAATCTCCTAATGATAACAGGTTTTTTTTTAGAAGTAAAAAACTCAAAATGCACTAGTTCAAATTATTATGCACTTGCAAAAAACAAAAAGGGAGAAGAGACGGCGCTCCTCTAAGGTGATAACGTAGAGATGACAAAATTCAATTGTAAAAGATGAAATAAAGCTCACCTTATTCGGTTGTGCTATGTTGTTAAAAATGTTGTCAATTGTATAAACAAACAAGAGGCACAGCTATGGGGACAAGAGTTGCCCCCAGCTATGCCAACTTATTTATGGGGCATTTTGAATCTGAAAATATAGAGAATGAATATATATATAGAAAGAAAATCGTCTATTATCGTAGATATATAGACGATGTCTTTTTTATCTGGTCGGGTACTGTTGAAGAAGCTATTAGTTTTACAAAAAATTTAAATAGAAACACATGGGGAATTCAATTCACACAAAATATATCTAAAGAAAGAATAGTATTTTTAGATCTAGAAATTAGTCACTCTGACAATAAATTCATAACGAAAACACATTTTAAGGACACTGACAAAAATAGTTTCTTGAATTTTAAAAGTGCACATTATAAGCGATGGACAACAAATATCCCACATAGTCAATTCAGAAGAATAAGAAATAATTGTTCTTCAATAGAAACATATAAAGAACAAACCAAAATTCTCAAAGAAAGGTTTGAAGCGAAAGGGTACCCTCAAAACCTGATTAAGCATGATTACCAACAAAATTTGGATACTTCCCAAGAAGTATGCCAACTAAAAAAAGTAATGTCGTTTATATGATCGAATGTGAGTGTGGATTACAATATGTCGGGAGAACCACCCAGACACTGAGAAGTAGACTAAATGGTCACCGTTGTAATGCTAAAAATGGGTTTTTAAAAAACAGCCTTTCAAGACACCTGCTATATAATCATGCATCAAATTTTAACAATATAAAAATCTCCCCTATCGAGCAAATAAACCCCAAAATACATAACCGAATTTCCCTCCTGAACAATTGGAAACGTTGAGTCCAAATGTACTCAATGAAAAAAATAGAGCTAGTTTAAATCAGAAAAATAAGATATAGATAAAGAATTTCACATATTCCTAGCAAGTGATAAAATTATCGGAATTTACGAATAGCTCAAAATAGAACAAAACTTAAAAGAAATATTTTAAAGACATTGTTTAATCATTTCAAAACCATAAAAAACAAACATCAATGTATCAGATGAGTCAATAGAGATAAAACCTCAAAAATTCAAATACAAATACTCTTTGCGGACATGCAGTAAAATACAAGAGCTTTTTTCCCGACAATTAATAAATCAACAAATCCGAATCAATAGGTACAATGATAGAAATATTTTCTATAACAAAGTAACCCATTCTCAATATAGAACAAGAGGACAGTGGAAATTCAGATACAATTACACAAATAAGAAACAATACCTGTGAACATATATTTGGATGTTCCAAGTACGCATCTACTGCATCCTCTTGAGCAGACTATGCAGATTGCATATACATATATAAAAAAGCAATCTCAGTCAGAACAAAGATTGCAAAAACTATTAGTATAAACTTTTAAAACTAAGCCAAGTGAAACACTAGGGAATGGGAAACGGAGTTAAGGTAAATAATTAACATATACTGTACATACCTGATATGTAACTCCCACACAAACTTTAACCCTGACCTTTTGACCTGGACGTGAACCACACGACTGGAGTATTTAAGATGTTGTCTTTTAGTAAAATTCATATGCCTGACGAAGACCACAGTTTGTGGTCGAAGCGCGTATCAGTATAGCTTGTCACTATATTTTTAAACTGTATCCGAAATAAAATCTTGCTATCATACCGACGGTTTTTCGGAATATTTTTCTACTGACACCTGAGCGTCCATTCCAAGGAGCTTCCTTTTTTTCCAAATTTGTTATATCAAATTATTATGCACAACAGAGATCAAAACATTTTAAAGGTTGTAAAGAGAACTAAAATGGTAATTTGTTGAATTTGCAGCGTCAGGAGGTCATATTTACAGAAATCAAAAGCTCTTTCAATCAAAAAAAACTTAACAGGCCAAGTTACATGTTAACATAGGACTCCTTCTTTGATATCACCTTCACAATTCTTGCATCCATTGAATTTGTGAGTATTTGGACAGTTTCTACTTGAATATCTTTGCAGGATGTCAGAATAACCTCCCCAGAGCTTCTGTTTTGATGTGAACTGCCTCCCACCCTCATAGATATTTTGCTTGAGGATGCTCCAAAGGTTCTCAATAGGGTTGAGGTCAGGGGAACATGGGGGCCACACCATGAGTTTCTCTCCTTTTATGCCCATAGCAGCCAATGACACAGAGGTATTCTTTGCAGCATGAGATGGTGCATTGTCATGCATGAAGATAATTTTGCTACAGAAGGAACGGTTCTTTTTTTTGTACCACGGAAGAAAGTGGTCAGTCATAAACTCTACGTACTTTGCAGAGATAATTTTCACAATGTCAGGGATCCTAAGGGGGCCTACCAGCTCTCTCCCCATGATTCCAGCTCAAAACATGACTCCTCCACCTCCTTGCTGACGTCGCAACCTTGTTGGGACATGGTGGCCATTCACCAACCATCCACTACTCCATTCACCTGGACCAACCAGGATTGCACGGCACTCATCCGTAAAATTAGTCTTCACGTATTTCTGAGCCCACTGCAACCGTTTCTGCTTGTGAGCATTGTTTAGGGGTGGCCGAATAATAGCTTTATGCACACTTGCAAACCTCTGGAGGATCCTACGCGTTGAGATTCGCGGGACTCCAGAGGCACCAGCGGCTTCAAATACCTGTTTTCTGCTTTGCAATGCCATTTTAAGCAGCTGCTCTCCTAATCCTATTAATTTGTCTGGCAGAAACCTTCCTCATTATGCCTTTATCTGAACTAACCCGTCTGTGCTCTGAATCAGCCACAAATCTTTTCACAGTACGATGATCACGCTTACGTTTTCTTGAAATTTCCAACATTTTCATACCTTGTCCAAGGTATTGCACTATTTCACGCTTTTCGGCAGCAGAGAGATCCTTTTTCTTTCCCATATTGCTTGAAACCTGCGGCCTGCTTAATAATGTGGAACGTCCTTCTTAAGTAGTTTTCCTTTGATTGGGCACACCTGGCAAATGAATTATCACAGGTGTCTGAGATTGATTACAATGATCCAAACAGCCCTAAGACACAATACCATCCATAAGTTTCATTGGAAAACTAATAATTAAATGTTTATGACACTAAAATCCAATGTGCATAATAATTTGGAACACGGTGTATATTTCCAAGTTTCTACACCACTTATTTGTGAAAAAAAGTAAAAGTCATGGTTCCTAGGGGAAATTAAAATAATGACAGCAATAAACTTTATTTAACAAATGTAATTAAATTTTTATTTTTTTATTTTTATAATTGTCCAACATAGGTCAAATTAAATGACGGTGCAGATGACCCCCTATCCTGCACCATGAAGGCACAATTTGTCTTATGTATAATTAGCTATCATTTGCTACTTCTCATACAAGAAACCAAACCTTTTTATTGACTGAGGTTGGTAAGAATATGACTTTGAATTGAGCTATATTCGTCGCTTTGTGGTAAACTTTGTAGAGATCTGATAACAGAGGTATAATGATCTTTATTCCAAGTGTGCTGTGTTGTGTGCACTGAGTGTATCAGCATTTGCTGATGGTCAATGAACACTGTATCCGTTTCTTGCAGTTCTCTTGTGTGCACTGAGTGGATCAGCATTTGCTGATGGTCAATGAACACTGTATGCGTTTCTTGCAGTTCTCTTGTGTGCACTGAGTGGATCAGCATTTGCTGATGGTCAATGAACACTGTATCCGTTTCTTGCAGTTCTCTTGTGTGCACTGAGTGGATCAGCATTTGCTGATGGTCAATGAACACTGTATCCGTTTCTTGCAGTTCTCTTGTGTGCACTGAGTGGATCAGCATTTGCTGATGGTCAATGAACACTGTATCCGTTTCTTTCAGTTCTCTTGTGTGCACTGAGTGGATCAGCATTTGCTGATGGTCAATGAACACTGTATGCGTTTCTTGCAGTTCTCTTGTGTGCACTGAGTGGATCAGCATTTGCTGATGGTCAATGAACACTGTATCCGTTTCTTGCAGTTCTCTTGTGTGCACTGAGTGGATCAGCATTTGCTGATGGTCAATGAACACTGTATCCGTTTCTTGCAGTTCTCTTGTGTGCACTGAGTGGATCAGCATTTGCTGATGGTCAATGAACACTGTATCCGTTTCTTTCAGTTCTCTTGTGTGCACTGAGTGGATCAGCATTTGCTGATGGTAAATGAACACTGTATCCGTTTCTTGCAGTTCTCTTGTGTGCACTGAGTGGATCAGCATTTGCTGATGGTCAATGAACACTGTATGCGTTTCTTGCAGTTCTCTTGTGTGCACTGAGTGGATCAGCATTTGCTGATGGTCAATGAACACTGTATCCGTTTCTTGCAGTTCTCTTGTGTGCACTGAGTGGATCAGCATTTGCTGATGGTCAATGAACACTGTATCCGTTTCTTGCAGTTCTCTTGTGTGCACTGAGTGGATCAGCATTTGCTGATGGTCAATGAACACTGTATGCGTTTCTTGCAGTTCTCTTGTGTGCACTGAGTGGATCAGCATTTGCTGATGGTCAATGAACACTGTATGCGTTTCTTGCAGTTCTCTTGTGTGCACTGAGTGGATCAGCATTTGCTGATGGTCAATGAACACTGTATCCGTTTCTTGCAGTTCTCTTGTGTGCACTGAGTGGATCAGCATTTGCTGATGGTCAATGAACACTGTATCCGTTTCTTTCAGTTCTCTTGTGTGCACTGAGTGGATCAGCATTTGCTGATGGTCAATGAACACTGTATGCGTTTCTTTCAGTTCTCTAGTGTGCACTGAGTGGATCAGCATTTGCTGATGGTCAATGAACACTGTATCCGTTTCTTTCAGTTCTCTTGTGTGCACTGAGTGGATCAGCATTTGCTGATGGTCAATGAACACTGTATCCGTTTCTTTCAGTTCTCTTGTGTGCACTGAGTGGATCAGCATTTGCTGATGGTCAATGAACACTGTATGCGTTTCTTGCAGTTCTCTTGTGTGCACTGAGTGGATCAGCATTTGCTGCTGGTCAATGAACACTGTATCCGTTTCTTTCAGTTCTCTTGTGTGCACTGAGTGGATCAGCATTTGCTGATGGTCAATGAACACTGTATGCGTTTCTTGCAGTTCTCTTGTGTGCACTGAGTGTATCAGCATTTGCTGATGGTCAATGAACACTGTATCCGTTTCTTGCAGTTCTCTTGTGTGCACTGAGTGGATCAGCATTTGCTGATGGTCAATGAACACTGTATGCGTTTCTTGCAGTTCTCTTGTGTGCACTGAGTGGATCAGCATTTGCTGATGGTCAATGAACACTGTATGCGTTTCTTTCAGTTCTCTTGTGTGCACTGAGTGGATCAGCATTTGCTGATAGTCAATGAACACTGTATCCGTTTCTTGCAGTTCTCTTGTGTGCACTGAGTGGATCAGCATTTGCTGATGGTCAATGAACACTGTATCCGTTTCTTGCAGTTCTCTTGTGTGCACTGAGTGGATCAGCATTTGCTGATGGTCAATGAACACTGTATCCGTTTCTTTCAGTTCTCTTGTGTGCACTGAGTGGATCAGCATTTGCTGATGGTCAATGAACACTGTATCCGTTTCTTTCAGTTCTCTTGTGTGCACTGAGTGGATCAGCATTTGCTGATGGTCAATGAACACTGTATGCGTTTCTTGCAGTTCTCTTGTGTGCACTGAGTGGATCAGCATTTGCTGATGGTCAATGAACACTGTATCCGTTTCTTGCAGTTCTCTTGTGTGCACTGAGTGGATCAGCATTTGCTGATGGTCAATGAACACGGTATCCGTTTCTTTCAGTTCTCTTGTGTGCACTGAGTGGATCAGCATTTGCTGATGGTCAATGAACACTGTATGCGTTTCTTGCAGTTCTCTTGTGTGCACTGAGTGTATCAGCATTTGCTGATGGTCAATGAACACTGTATCCGTTTCTTGCAGTTCTCTTGTGTGCACTGAGTGGATCAGCATTTGCTGATGGTCAATGAACACTGTATCCGTTTCTTGCAGTTCTCTTGTGTGCACTGAGTGGATCAGCATTTGCTGATGGTCAATGAACACTGTATCCGTTTCTTGCAGTTCTCTTGTGTGCACTGAGTGGATCAGCATTTGCTGATGGTCAATGAACACTGTATCCGTTTCTTTCAGTTCTCTTGTGTGCACTGAGTGGATCAGCATTTGCTGATGGTCAATGAACACTGTATGCGTTTCTTTCAGTTCTCTAGTGTGCACTGAGTGGATCAGCATTTGCTGATGGTCAATGAACACTGTATCCGTTTCTTTCAGTTCTCTTGTGTGCACTGAGTGGATCAGCATTTGCTGATGGTCAATGAACACTGTATCCGTTTCTTGCAGTTCTCTTGTGTGCACTGAGTGGATCAGCATTTGCTGATGGTCAATGAACACTGTATCCGTTTCTTGCAGTTCTCTTGTGTGCACTGAGTGTATCAGCATTTGCTGTTGGTCAATGAACACTGTATCCGTTTCTTTCAGTTCTCTTGTGTGCACTGAGTGGATCAGCATTTGCTGATGGTCAATGAACACTGTATGCGTTTCTTGCAGTTCTCTTGTGTGCACTGAGTGGATCAGCATTTGCTGCTGGTCAATGAACACTGTATCCGTTTCTTTCAGTTCTCTTGTGTGCACTGAGTGGATCAGCATTTGCTGATGGTCAATGAACACTGTATGCGTTTCTTGCAGTTCTCTTGTGTGCACTGAGTGGATCAGCATTTGCTGATGGTCAATGAACACTGTATCCGTTTCTTGCAGTTCTCTTGTGTGCACTGAGTGGATCAGCATTTGCTGATGGTCAATGAACACTGTATGCGTTTCTTGCAGTTCTCTTGTGTGCACTGAGTGGATCAGCATTTGCTGATGGTCAATGAACACTGTATCCGTTTCTTTCAGTTCTCTTGTGTGCACTGAGTGGATCAGCATTTGCTGATGGTCAATGAACACTGTATGCGTTTCTTTCAGTTCTCTTGTGTGCACTGAGTGGATCAGCATTTGCTGATAGTCAATGAACACTGTATCCGTTTCTTGCAGTTCTCTTGTGTGCACTGAGTGGATCAGCATTTGCTGATGGTCAATGAACACTGTATCCGTTTCTTGCAGTTCTCTTGTGTGCACTGAGTGGATCAGCATTTGCTGATGGTCAATGAACACTGTATCCGTTTCTTTCAGTTCTCTTGTGTGCACTGAGTGGATCAGCATTTGCTGATGGTCAATGAACACTGTATCCGTTTCTTGCAGTTCTCTTGTGTGCACTGAGTGGATCAGCATTTGCTGATGGTCAATGAACACTGTATCCGTTTCTTTCAGTTCTCTTGTGTGCACTGAGTGGATCAGCATTTGCTGATGGTCAATGAACACTGTATGCGTTTCTTGCAGTTCTCTTGTGTGCACTGAGTGTATCAGCATTTGCTGATGGTCAATGAACACTGTATCCGTTTCTTGCAGTTCTCTTGTGTGCACTGAGTGGATCAGCATTTGCTGATGGTCAATGAACACTGTATGCGTTTCTTGCAGTTCTCTTGTGTGCACTGAGTGGATCAGCATTTGCTGATGGTCAATGAACACTGTATCCGTTTCTTGCAGTTCTCTTGTGTGCACTGAGTGGATCAGCATTTGCTGATGGTCAATGAACACTGTATCCGTTTCTTGCAGTTCTCTTGTGTGCACTGAGTGGATCAGCATTTGCTGATGGTCAATGAACACTGTATCCGTTTCTTGCAGTTCTCTTGTGTGCACTGAGTGGATCAGCATTTGCTGATGGTCAATGAACACTGTATGCGTTTCTTGCAGTTCTCTTGTGTGCACTGAGTGGATCAGCATTTGCTGATGGTCAATGAACACTGTATCCGTTTCTTGCAGTTCTCTTGTGTGCACTGAGTGGATCAGCATTTGCTGATGGTCAATGAACACTGTATGCGTTTCTTGCAGTTCTCTTGTGTGCACTGAGTGGATCAGCATTTGCTGATAGTCAATGAACACTGTATGCGTTTCTTTCAGTTCTCTTGTGTGCACTGAGTGGATCAGCATTTGCTGATGGTCAATGAACACTGTATGCGTTTCTTGCAGTTCTCTTGTGTGCACTGAGTGGATCAGCATTTGCTGATGGTCAATGAACACTGTATCCGTTTCTTTCAGTTCTCTTGTGTGCACTGAGTGGATCAGCATTTGCTGATGGTCAATGAACACTGTATCCGTTTCTTTCAGTTCTCTTGTGTGCACTGAGTGGATCAGCATTTGCTGATGGTCAATGAACACTGTATGCGTTTCTTGCAGTTCTCTTGTGTGCACTGAGTGGATCAGCATTTGCTGTTGGTCAATGAACACTGTATCCGTTTCTTGCAGTTCTCTTGTGTGCACTGAGTGGATCAGCATTTGCTGTTGGTCAATGAACACTGTATCCGTTTCTTGCAGTTCTCTTGTGTGCACTGAGTGGATCAGCATTTGCTGATGGTCAATGAACACTGTATGCGTTTCTTGCAGTTCTCTTGTGTGCACTGAGTGGATCAGCATTTGCTGATGGTCAATGAACACTGTATCCGTTTCTTGCAGATCTCTTGTGTGCACTGAGTGGATCAGCATTTGCTGATGGTCAATGAACACTGTATCCGTTTCTTGCAGTTCTCTTGTGTGCACTGAGTGGATCAGCATTTGCTGATGGTCAATGAACACTGTATGCGTTTCTTGCAGTTCTCTTGTGTGCACTGAGTGGATCAGCATTTGCTGATGGTCAATGAACACTGTATCCGTTTCTTGCAGTTCTCTTGTGTGCACTGAGTGGATCAGCATTTGCTGATGGTCAATGAACACTGTATCCGTTTCTTGCAGTTCTCTTGTGTGCACTGAGTGGATCAGCATTTGCTGATGGTCAATGAACACTGTATCCGTTTCTTGCAGTTCTCTTGTGTGCACTGAGTGGATCAGCATTTGCTGATGGTCAATGAACACTGTATCCGTTTCTTTCAGTTCTCTTGTGTGCACTGAGTGGATCAGCATTTGCTGATGGTCAATGAACACTGTATCCGTTTCTTTCAGTTCTCTTGTGTGCACTGAGTGGATCAGCATTTGCTGATGGTCAATGAACACTGTATGCGTTTCTTGCAGTTCTCTTGTGTGCACTGAGTGGATCAGCATTTGCTGCTGGTCAATGAACACTGTATCCGTTTCTTGCAGTTCTCTTGTGTGCACTGAGTGGATCAGCATTTGCTGATGGTCAATGAACACTGTATCCGTTTCTTGCAGTTCTCTTGTGTGCACTGAGTGGATCAGCATTTGCTGATGGTCAATGAACACTGTATCCGTTTCTTGCAGTTCTCTTGTGTGCACTGAGTGGATCAGCATTTGCTGATGGTCAATGAACACTGTATGCGTTTCTTGCAGTTCTCTTGTGTGCACTGAGTGGATCAGCATTTGCTGATGGTCAATGAACATTGTATCCGTTTCTTTCAGTTCTCTTGTGTGCACTGAGTGGATCAGCATTTGCTGATGGTCAATGAACACTGTATCCGTTTCTTTCAGTTCTCTTGTGTGCACTGAGTGGATCAGCATTTGCTGATGGTCAATGAACACTGTATGCGTTTCTTTCAGTTCTCTTGTGTGCACTGAGTGGATCAGCATTTGCTGATGGTCAATGAACACTGTATCCGTTTCTTGCAGTTCTCTTGTGTGCACTGAGTGGATCAGCATTTGCTGATAGTCAATGAACACTGTATCCGTTTCTTGCAGTTCTCTTGTGTGCACTGAGTGGATCAGCATTTGCTGATGGTCAATGAACACTGTATGCGTTTCTTGCAGTTCTCTTGTGTGCACTGAGTGGATCAGCATTTGCTGATGGTCAATGAACACTGTATCCGTTTCTTTCAGTTCTCTTGTGTGCACTGAGTGGATCAGCATTTGCTGATGGTCAATGAACACTGTATGCGTTTCTTTCAGTTCTCTTGTGTGCACTGAGTGGATCAGCATTTGCTGATAGTCAATGAACACTGTATCCGTTTCTTGCAGTTCTCTTGTGTGCACTGAGTGGATCAGCATTTGCTGATGGTCAATGAACACTGTATCCGTTTCTTGCAGTTCTCTTGTGTGCACTGAGTGGATCAGCATTTGCTGATGGTCAATGAACACTGTATCCGTTTCTTTCAGTTCTCTTGTGTGCACTGAGTGGATCAGCATTTGCTGATGGTCAATGAACACTGTATCCGTTTCTTTCAGTTCTCTTGTGTGCACTGAGTGGATCAGCATTTGCTGATGGTCAATGAACACTGTATCCGTTTCTTTCAGTTCTCTTGTGTGCACTGAGTGGATCAGCATTTGCTGATGGTCAATGAACACTGTATGCGTTTCTTGCAGTTCTCTTGTGTGCACTGAGTGGATCAGCATTTGCTGATGATCAATGAACACTGTATCCGTTTCTTGCAGTTCTCTTGTGTGCACTGAGTGTATCAGCATTTGCTGATGGTCAATGAACACTGTATCCGTTTCTTGCAGTTCTCTTGTGTGCACTGAGTGGATCAGCATTTGCTGATGGTCAATGAACACTGTATCCGTTTCTTGCAGTTCTCTTGTGTGCACTGAGTGGATCAGCATTTGCTGATGGTCAATGAACACTGTATCCGTTTCTTTCAGTTCTCTTGTGTGCACTGAGTGGATCAGCATTTGCTGATGGTCAATGAACACTGTATGCGTTTCTTGCAGTTCTCTTGTGTGCACTGAGTGTATCAGCATTTGCTGATGGTCAATGAACACTGTATGCGTTTCTTGCAGTTCTCTTGTGTGCACTGAGTGGATCAGCATTTGCTGATGGTCAATGAACACTGTATCCGTTTCTTTCAGTTCTCTTGTGTGCACTGAGTGGATCAGCATTTGCTGATGGTCAATGAACACTGTATGCGTTTCTTGCAGTTCTCTTGTGTGCACTGAGTGGATCAGCATTTGCTGA
Source organism: Rhinoderma darwinii (assembly GCF_050947455.1). Classification (NCBI taxonomy): domain Eukaryota; kingdom Metazoa; phylum Chordata; class Amphibia; order Anura; family Rhinodermatidae; genus Rhinoderma; species Rhinoderma darwinii. Next base: position 321,047 of record NW_027461846.1, on the reverse strand, counting down.
TGGTCAATGAACACTGTATGCGTTTCTTGCAGTTCTCTTGTGTGCACTGAGTGGATCAGCATTTGCTGATGGTCAATGAACACTGTATCCGTTTCTTGCAGTTCTCTTGTGTGCACTGAGTGGATCAGCATTTGCTGATGGTCAATGAACACAGTATCCGTTTCTTGCAGTTCTCTTGTGTGCACTGAGTGGATCAGCATTTGCTGATGGTCAATGAACACTGTATCCGTTTCTTGCAGTTCTCTTGTGTGCACTGAGTGGATCAGCATTTGCTGATGGTCAATGAACACTGTATCCGTTTCTTGCAGTTCTCTTTCGTGCACTGAGTGGATCAGCATTTGCTGATGGTCAATGAACACTGTATCCGTTTCTTGCAGTTCTCTTGTGTGCACTGAGTGGATCAGCATTTGCTGATGGTCAATGAACACTGTATCCGTTTCTTGCAGTTCTCTTGTGTGCACTGAGTGTATCAGCATTTGCTGATGGTCAATGAACACTGTATCCGTTTCTTTCAGTTCTCTTGTGTGCACTGAGTGGATCAGCATTTGCTGATGGTCAATGAACACTGTATCCGTTTCTTGCAGTTCTCTTGTGTGCACTGAGTGGATCAGCATTTGCTGATAGTCAATGAACACTGTATCCGTTTCTTGCAGTTCTCTTGTGTGCACTGAGTGGATCAGCATTTGCTGATGGTCAATGAACACTGTATGCGTTTCTTGCAGTTCTCTTGTGTGCACTGAGTGGATCAGCATTTGCTGATGGTCAATGAACACTGTATCCGTTTCTTTCAGTTCTCTTGTGTGCACTGAGTGGATCAGCATTTGCTGATGGTCAATGAACACGGTATCCGTTTCTTTCAGTTCTCTTGTGTGCACTGAGTGGATCAGCATTTGCTGATGGTCAATGAACACTGTATGCGTTTCTTGCAGTTCTCTTGTGTGCACTGAGTGGATCAGCATTTGCTGATGGTCAATGAACACTGTATCCGTTTCTTGCAGTTCTCTTGTGTGCACTGAGTGGATCAGCATTTGCTGATGGTCAATGAACACTGTATCCGTTTCTTGCAGTTCTCTTGTGTGCACTGAGTGGATCAGCATTTGCTGATGGTCAATGAACACTGTATCCGTTTCTTGCAGTTCTCTTGTGTGCACTGAGTGGATCAGCATTTGCTGATGGTCAATGAACACTGTATCCGTTTCTTTCAGTTCTCTTGTGTGCACTGAGTGGATCAGCATTTGCTGATGGTCAATGAACACTGTATGCGTTTCTTGCAGTTCTCTTGTGTGCACTGAGTGGATCAGCATTTGCTGATGGTCAATGAACACTGTATGCGTTTCTTGCAGTTCTCTTGTGTGCACTGAGTGGATCAGCATTTGCTGATGGTTTAATGAACACTGTATGCGTTTCTTGCAGTTCTCTTGTGTGCACTGAGTGTATCAGCATTTGCTGATGGTCAATGAACACTGTATCCGTTTCTTGCAGTTCTCTTGTGTGCACTGAGTGGATCAGCATTTGCTGATGGTCAATGAACACTGTATCCGTTTCTTGCAGTTCTCTTGTGTGCACTGAGTGGATCAGCATTTGCTGATGGTCAATGAACACTGTATGCGTTTCTTTCAGTTCTCTTGTGTGCACTGAGTGGATCAGCATTTGCTGATGGTCAATGAACACTGTATGCGTTTCTTGCAGTTCTCTTGTGTGCACTGAGTGGATCAGCATTTGCTGATGGTCAATGAACACTGTATCCGTTTCTTGCAGTTCTCTTGTGTGCACTGAGTGGATCAGCATTTGCTGATGGTCAATGAACACTGTATGCGTTTCTTGCAGTTCTCTTGTGTGCACTGAGTGTATCAGCATTTGCTGATGGTCAATGAACACTGTATCCGTTTCTTTCAGTTCTCTAGTGTGCACTGAGTGGATCAGCATTTGCTGATAGTCAATGAACACTGTATCCGTTTCTTGCAGTTCTCTTGTGTGCACTGAGTGGATCAGCATTTGCTGATGGTCAATGAACACTGTATCCGTTTCTTGCAGTTCTCTTGTGTGCACTGAGTGGATCAGCATTTGCTGATGGTCAATGAACACTGTATCCGTTTCTTTCAGTTCTCTTGTGTGCACTGAGTGGATCAGCATTTGCTGATGGTCAATGAACACTGTATCCGTTTCTTTCAGTTCTCTTGTGTGCACTGAGTGGATCAGCATTTGCTGATGGTCAATGAACACTGTATGCGTTTCTTGCAGTTCTCTTGTGTGCACTGAGTGTATCAGCATTTGCTGATGGTCAATGAACACTGTATGCGTTTCTTGCAGTTCTCTTGTGTGCACTGAGTGGATCAGCATTTGCTGATGGTCAATGAACACTGTATCCGTTTCTTGCAGTTCTCTTGTGTGCACTGAGTGGATCAGCATTTGCTGATGGTCAATGAACACTGTATCCGTTTCTTGCAGTTCTCTTGTGTGCACTGAGTGGATCAGCATTTGCTGATGGTCAATGAACACTGTATCCGTTTCTTGCAGTTCTCTTGTGTGCACTGAGTGGATCAGCATTTGCTGATGGTCAATGAACACTGTATCCGTTTCTTGCAGTTCTCTTGTGTGCACTGAGTGGATCAGCATTTGCTGATGGTCAATGAACACTGTATCCGTTTCTTGCAGTTCTCTTGTGTGCACTGAGTGGATCAGCATTTGCTGATGGTCAATGAACACTGTATCCGTTTCTTGCAGTTCTCTTGTGTGCACTGAGTGGATCAGCATTTGCTGATGGTCAATGAACACTGTATGCGTTTCTTGCAGTTCTCTTGTGTGCACTGAGTGGATCAGCATTTGCTGATGGTCAATGAACACTGTATCCGTTTCTTGCAGTTCTCTTGTGTGCACTGAGTGGATCAGCATTTGCTGCTGGTCAATGAACACTGTATGCGTTTCTTGCAGTTCTCTTGTGTGCACTGAGTGGATCAGCATTTGCTGATGGTCAATGAACACTATATCCGTTTCTTGCAGTTCTCTTGTGTGCACTGAGTGGATCAGCATTTGCTGATGGTCAATGAACACTGTATCCGTTTCTTGCAGTTCTCTTGTGTGCACTGAGTGGATCAGCATTTGCTGATGGTCAATGAACACTGTATGCGTTTCTTGCAGTTCTCTTGTGTGCACTGAGTGGATCAGCATTTGCTGATGGTCAATGAACACTGTATCCGTTTCTTGCAGTTCTCTTGTGTGCACTGAGTGGATCAGCATTTGCTGATGGTCAATGAACACTGTATCCGTTTCTTGCAGTTCTCTTGTGTGCACTGAGTGGATCAGCATTTGCTGATGGTCAATGAACACTGTATCCGTTTCTTGCAGTTCTCTTGTGTGCACTGAGTGTATCAGCATTTGCTGATGGTCAATGAACACTGTATCCGTTTCTTTCAGTTCTCTTGTGTGCACTGAGTGGATCAGCTTTTGCTGATGGTCAATGAACACTGTATCCGTTTCTTGCAGTTCTCTTGTGTGCACTGAGTGGATCAGCATTTGCTGATGGTCAATGAACACTGTATGCGTTTCTTGCAGTTCTCTTGTGTGCACTGAGTGTATCAGCATTTGCTGATGGTCAATGAACACTGTATCCGTTTCTTGCAGTTCTCTTGTGTGCACTGAGTGGATCAGCATTTGCTGATGGTCAATGAACACTGTATCCGTTTCTTGCAGTTCTCTTGTGTGCACTGAGTGGATCAGCATTTGCTGATGGTCAATGAACACTGTATCCGTTTCTTGCAGTTCTCTTGTGTGCACTGAGTGGATCAGCATTTGCTGATGGTCAATGAACACTGTATCCGTTTCTTGCAGTTCTCTTGTGTGCACTGAGTGGATCAGCATTTGCTGATGGTCAATGAACACTGTATCCGTTTCTTGCAGTTCTCTTGTGTGCACTGAGTGGATCAGCATTTGCTGATGGTCAATGAACACTGTATCCGTTTCTTGCAGTTCTCTTGTGTGCACTGAGTGGATCAGCATTTGCTGATGGTCAATGAACACTGTATCCGTTTCTTTCAGTTCTCTTGTGTGCACTGAGTGGATCAGCATTTGCTGATGGTCAATGAACACTGTATCCGTTTCTTTCAGTTCTCTTGTGTGCACTGAGTGGATCAGCATTTGCTGATGGTCAATGAACACTGTATGCGTTTCTTGCAGTTCTCTTGTGTGCACTGAGTGGATCAGCATTTGCTGATGGTCAATGAACACTGTATCCGTTTCTTGCAGTTCTCTTGTGTGCACTGAGTGGATCAGCATTTGCTGATGGTCAATGAACACTGTATGCGTTTCTTGCAGTTCTCTTGTGTGCACTGAGTGTATCAGCATTTGCTGATGGTCAATGAACACTGTATCCGTTTCTTGCAGTTCTCTTGTGTGCACTGAGTGGATCAGCATTTGCTGATGGTCAATGAACACTGTATCCGTTTCTTGCAGTTCTCTTGTGTGCACTGAGTGGATCAGCATTTGCTGATGGTCAATGAACACTGTATCCGTTTCTTGCAGTTCTCTTGTGTGCACTGAGTGGATCAGCATTTGCTGATGGTCAATGAACACTGTATCCGTTTCTTGCAGTTCTCTTGTGTGCACTGAGTGGATCAGCTTTTGCTGTTAGTAAGTAAACATTGTATCAGTGTCTTCGGATTCTCTTGGTGTAGATGAAAGATACAATAGACAAAAGCACGATAAGGTGTCGTGCTAAGATTTATAACTTGAACTGCTGATAAAACTCTGTGTGCGTTAATCAGTGAAGTAACTCGGCAGCCCACACTGTGTTGTTACATATCGCTGACCACTTCTGTTAGGATCAGCAGCGATGTATTAAGTGCTTGCTGTCAGTTATCTCCGCTGGTGCGTCAGAGACTATAGGCAGCAGCACATTAAGATATTCGGGCTAGGTAGCCTAGTGTTCCGCACTTGCACATGGCGTGCACCGCGGATCGTCACCATTAAGATCAGCAGTGATGCAATTATCTGTATGAAATTAGGAATGCACTATGTGAAGTGCCCCAATTGTCATGTGCTTGCTGCCCGTTCTCACCGTTGTTGCGGGAGAGGCAGTGGGCAGCAGCACGGTATGGTATCCGGTCCTAGTTCTATCCATTGCTACCTACAACACAAACCAATAGTCCGCAAATATTCACATGTGGAAGCACTGCTCCCTGAAGGAGAGCGGTGCCTGTATTATCCTGTTAGACGCTGCTGGGTGAAACCTCTGACAGCGTGCACTGAGCCAGCAGAGCGATATATACAGGCTGTCTAGCCAGGATACCACACTGTGCTGCTGCCCACTGCCTCTCCCGCAACAACGGTGAGAACGGGCAGCAAGCACATAACAATTGGGGCACTTCACATAGTGCATTCCTAATTTCATACAGATAATTGCATCACTGCTGATCTTAATGGTGATGATCAGCGGTGCATGCCATGTGCAAGTGCGGAACACAAGGCTACCTAGCCCGAATATCTTAATGTGCTGCTGCCTATAGTCTCTGACGCACCAGCGGAGATAACTGACAGCAAGCACTTAATACATCGCTGCTGATCCTAACAGAAGTGGTCAGCGATATGTAACAACACAGTGTGGGCTGCCGAGTTACTTCACTGATTAAGGGCAGATACAGACGGACGTTGCGTTTTTGCGCGCGCAAACAACGCAGCGTTTTGCACGCGCAAAAACCATTTGACAGCTGCGTGTGTCATCCGTGTATGATGCGCGGCTGCGTGATTTTCGCGCAACCGCCATCATAGAGATGAGGCTAGTCGACGCCCGTCACTGTCCAAGGTGCTGAAAGAGCTAACTGATCGGCAGTAACTCTTTCAGCACCCTCGACAGTGAATTCCGATCACCATATCGAGTAACCTGTTAAAAAAAAAGAAAAAGTTTGTACTTACCGAGAACTTCCCGGCCGTTGCCATGGTGACGCGTCCTTGGTGACGCGTCCTTGGTGACGCGCCTCTCTTGACATCGGGCCCCACCTCCCTGGATGACGCGGCAGTCCATGTGACCGCTGCAGCCTGTGCTTGGCCTGTGATTGGCTGGAGCTGTCACTTGGACTGAATTATCATCCCGGGAGGTCAGACTGGAGGAAGAAGCCGGGAGTTATCGGTAAGTCAGAACTTCGGTTTTTTTACAGGTTCATGTTTATTGGGATCGGTAGTCACTGTCCATGGTGCTGAAACAGTTTAACTCTATCAGCACCCTGGACAGTGACTATCTCCGGCCGTCGCGTTTTTTTGCCGGGTTCGGCCAAAACGAGTTCGGCCGAACCCGGTGAAGTTCGGTTCGATTGTCCGGGTTCGCTCATCTCAAAGACACTCAATTTGGATGTTTGGAAACAGAAAAGCACGTGGTGCTTTTCTGGTTACATTCATACTTTTGACAGCTGGTGCGCTGTTTCAGTCGGTTCGCACGGAGGTGCTTCTGTGCGACCTGCGTTTTCACGCACCCATTGACTTCAATGGGTGCGTGATGCGCGAAATACGCGGAGATATTAAACCTGTCGCGCTTTTTGCGCAGCTGGCCAACGCTGCGCAAAAAGCACGGACTGTCTATACTGCCCCATAGACTTGTATTGGTCTGTGCGTGGCGCGTGAAAACCACGCGGCCCGCACGGACCGAATACACGCTCGTGTGAATCCCCCCTAACGCACACAGAGTTTTATCAGCAGTTCAAGTTATAAATCTTAGCACGACACCTTATCGTGCTTTTGTCTATTGTATTTTGCATCTACACCAAGAGAATCCGAAGACACTGATACAATGTTTACTTACTAACAGCAAAAGCGGATCCACTCAGTGCACACAAGAGAACTGCAAGAAACGGATACAGTGTTAATTGACCATCAGCAAATGCTGATCCACTCAGTGCACACAACACAGCACACTTGGAATAAAGATCATTATACCTCTGTTATCAGATCTCTACAAAGTTTACCACAAAGCAACGAATATAGCTCAATTCAAAGTCATATTCTTACCAACCTCAGTCAATAAAAAGGTTTGGTTTCTTGTATGAGAAGTAGCAAATGATAGCTAATTATACATAAGACAAATTGTGCCTTCATGGAGCAGGATAGGGGGTCATCTGCACCGTCATTTAATTTGACCTATGTTGGACAATTGTAAAAATTAAAAAAAAAAAAATAATTACATTTGTTAAATAAAGTTTATTGCTTTCATTATTTTAATTTCCCCTAGGAACCATGTTTTTTACTTTTTTTCACAAATAAGTGGTGTAGAAACTTGGAAATATACACTGTGTTCCAAATTATTATGCACGTTGGATTTTAGTGTCATAAACATTTAATTATTAGTTTTCCAATGAAACTCATGGATGGTATTGTGTCTTAGAGCTCTTTGGATCATTGTAATCAATCTCAGACACCTGTGATAATTAATTTGCCAGGTGTGCTCAATCAAAGGAAAACTACTTAAGAAGGACGTTCCACATTATTAAGCAGGCCGCAGGTTTCAAGCAATATGGGAAAGAAAAAGGATCTCTCTGCTGCCGAAAAGTTGTGAAATAGTGCAATACCTTGGACAAGGTATGAAAACGTTGGATATTTCAAGAAAACGTAAGCATGATCATCGTACTGTGAAAAGATTTGTGGCTGATTCAGAGCACAGACGGGTTAGTTCAGATAAAGGCATAATGAGGAAGGTTTCTGCCAGACAAATTAATAGGATTAGGAGAGCAGCTGCTTAAAATGGCATTGCAAAGCAGCAAACAGGTATTTGAAGCCGCTGGTGCCTCTGGAGTCCCCCGAACCTCAAGGCGTAGGATCCTCCAGAGGTTTGCAAGTGTGCATAAAGCTATTATTCGGCCACCCCTAAACAATGCTCACAAGAAGAAACGGTTGCAGTGGGCTCAGAAATACGTGAAGACTAATTTTCAAACCGTGTTGCTTACGGATGAGTGCCGTGCAATCCTGGATGGTCCAGGTGAATGGAGTAGTGGATGGTTGGTGAATGGCCACCATGTCCCAACAAGGTTGCGACGTCAGCAAGGAGGTGGAGGAGTCATGTTTTGAGCTGGAATCATGGGGAGAGAGCTGGTAGGCCCCCTTAGGATCCCTGACAGTGTGAAAATGACCTCTGCAAAGTACGTAGAGTTTATGACTGACCACTTTCTTCCGTGGTACAAAAAAAAGAACCGTTCCTTCTGTAGCAAAATTATCTTCATGCATGACAATGCACCATCTCATGCTGCAAAGAATACCTCTGTGTCATTGGCTGCTATGGGCATAAAAGGAGAGAAACTTATGGTGTGGCCCCCATGTTCCCCTGACCTCAACCCTATTGAGAACCTTTGGAGCATCCTCAAGCAAAATATCTATGAGGGTGGGAGGCAGTTCACATCAAAACAGAAGCTCTGGGGAGGTTATTCTGACATCCTGCAAAGATATTCAAGCAGAAACTGTCCAAATACTCACAAATTCAATGGATGCAAGAATTGTGAAGGTGATATCAGAGAAGGGGTCCTATGTTAACATGTAACTTGGCCTGTTAAGTTTTTTTTGATTGAAAGAGCTTTTGATTTCTGTAAATATGACCTCCTGATGCTGCAAATTCAACAAATTACCATTTTAGTTCTCTTTACAACCTTTAAAATGTTTTGATCTCTGTTGTGCATAATAATTTGATATAACAAATTTGGAAAAAAAGGAAGCTCCTTGGAATGGGCGCTCAGGTGTCAGTAGAAAAATATTCCAAAAAACCGTCGGTATGTTTTTTTATTCTATTTTTTTTACAGCGTTCACCGTGCGCTATAAATGACATATTCACTTTATTCTGCGTGGCGATACGATTACGGCGATACCAGATGTTTATAGTTTCTGCAGCGTTCACCGTGCGCTATAAATGACATATTCACTTTATTCTGCGGGGCGATACGATTATGGCGATACCAGATGTTTATAGTTTCTGCAGCGTTCACCGTGCGCTATAAATGACATATTCACTTTATTCTGCGGGGCGATACGATTACGGCGATACCAGATGTTTATAGTTTTTTTTATGTCTTATGGCGTTTCCACAATAAAATACGTTTTGTAAACAATCATTCACTTTTGGTGTTCCTTATTCTAAGAGCCAGAACTGTTTTATTTTCCCATCAATAAAGCCGTGCGAGGACTTATTTTTTGCGTAACGAACTGCAGTTTCGATCAGGACCATTTTTCGGTACATGCGACTTTTTGATCTCTTTTTATTCCATTTTTTGGGAGGTGAAGTGACCAAAGAATTGTGATTCTGGGACGGTTTATTATTATTTTCGTTTACGGTGTTCACCGTGCGGGATAAATAACGAAATAATTTTGTAGTTCAGGCCGTTACGGACGCGGCGATACCAATTATGTATAGTTTATTTGTTTGTTTATATATTTTTATTAATAATAAAGGACTGATAAGGGAAAAGGGGGGATTTTTACTTTTAATACTTTTAAAACTTTTATTTTCTTATTTTTACACATCTTTTTTTAACTTTTTTAATTTGTCCCACTAGGGGACTTGAGGGCAGGAGGCCCTGATCGCTATTCTAATACACTGCACTACATGCGTAGTGCAGTGTATTAGAGCTGTCAGCTACTCACTGACAGCAAGCATAGTGGGTCCTGACGTTGTCAGGATCCACTAGGCTTCCGTAGATGGCATAGCCGGACGCCATTGTTTGGTGTCCGGTTGCCATCGTCACCATCGCTGGCCGCTATCGTGTAGCAGGCCGGCAATGGCAGCTTAAACCCTAAAAAGCCGTGATCGCTATTGAACACGGCTTTTCAGGGGTTAATCAGCGGGGACACAGCGATCGGTCCCCGCTGTAGGAGCTGTGACAGCCGCTGTACGAGACAGCAGCTGTCACATCTCCTGTATGTGTCGGGAGGACGGCCGAAACGGCCGTTACTCCCGAGACGTACTATTCCGTCATGGAGCGCGAACAGGGCGCTTTCCATGACGTAATAGTACGTCACTGAGCGTTAAGGGGTTAAAAGATGAAGTAAGAAGGGCCCCGCAAATGATCCTAAAAAGACCAAGGATAATAAATGATATAGTCGCACCATCCTATCCAAAAAATAAGAAATACTAAAGAAAGGAATAGGGTTTGGGAATAATTATAGAGTTTATAGAACGAGTACAGTAAATGAGTCTTTACTATTCCCCATAGATTCATATTGGTTGTTTTTATCCTATTTTATTAATATATGTATTTTTGCGTGGAAAAATAAATATAAGAAATTCCCTGTATTAAATAATGTAATTGGGATGAAGTATTAGAGGAATAGAAAGCGTAAAAGAGCGAGGAAGAACCTCTTCCGAAACATCTGCCATAGAGAGATATGTCTATTATAGGAAGTATAAAGGGATTTAGGCCCAGTTCACACTGAGTTTTTTTACGCTGATTTTGACGCGAAAACCGCATCGGAATAAGCACCACAAAATGTCCGAAGCTGACTTCCATTAATTTCAATGGAAGGTGGAGGCGTTTCTTTTCCGCAGCAGCTTTTAGCGGCTCGCAGTAAAAAAAAGTGGTATGCTCTTTCTTGCCGCGGATCTGCCTCTGACCTCACATTGAAATCAATGAGAGGCAGAGAAAGTGTTTTTCGCAGTGTTTTTTGCCCGTGGTGCTCAATGGACATGGGCGAAAAACGCAATGATAAACGCTGCAAATATCGTGGCACGAAATTGCAGCCAGGTCCAAATCTGCCTTAGAACAGGGCCTTAGAGTTCGGAACGTCACTTCCGGTATTGCGTCAGTAAACGTAGAAAGGTTTGTTTATATAATATACAGACATTTAAATTGTTTCAATGCTGTGAAACATAGTATTCCTGATGAAGGGGGCTGCCGCAATACAACTGACACAGTGGATTTTATACGTTTTAATACTTTTTACTATGTTAAATATCTGCTCCTATGCACTTTGACTAGGATCCTGACGCTGAAGGGCTCCTACCACACCCCTCGTCCCACTGACTACTCCACCCAGTCCAGTTTAATTCAGGAGTGTACTAACAGGCCAGATCTCAGGCCTGCAGGGCAACCATTCATCACTGCAGCTATCTATGCGGCCCGCTAATCCGTGGAACGTTCTTTATCCTAATCAGGACCTAGTTACAGCCTCCCCTGGATTTGAGCACAGTACTTCTCTACTGACCACTGGTTCCCATGCCAGGCTGACTATTCTCACAGCCCCAGTAGACTCCTCAGAGCGAACCACTCTAGGCTGACGGTACTCTTCAGCCACCCATGCTTCAGTGACAGCCTACACTTATAGGCCTACCCCTACGTAGGATAGGCCTTCTCTATCAGCCTACAAACCATAAGAGGTCATTTTGTTAGCTTATTGTCTACTTCGTTATTGACTCTCACCGTCTCACCTGACTTCATGGTGGCGCAGCGCATCAGTGACGTTACACTCTGATCCCAGCCAGCACCAGGCTCTTTCTTTCCCCTGTACCTCGCCTGTCACTGTCCAGCAGCCTCTCATTCCGATGTACAGGGTCAGCACCGCACATAAGACAGTGCCACTGGGAACTGCGGCCCGTCCTCCAGCCAACCTGTAAGACAAAACCTTCTATACAGTGAAACATAACAGATACACAAATATACATTAACAGTGAGCACCTAAACAGTTATTATAAAGAAACAGGCAACCAATTTAATAACATAATCAGTTCATAAGCTGTAAATGGAGGTTATACCATACATATACAATAGACCAACTCATTTATCTGGGATCTGCATTCATGTAGGGGTCTGTTCTGGGATTTGAATTTATTTAGAGGTCTTGGTCAGGCATCTAAATCAAATGTCTTTACTCTGGTTTGGGGTCTGAATTTAGCGGTCTGGTCTGTGGTCTGTAATTGAGGTGTCTGGTCTGAGGTCTGACTTTATTTAAATGTCTGGTCTAGGGTCTGCATTCATTTTATTTACTCTGTTGTGGTGGTCTACATTTTTGAGTCTTGTCTGGGGTCTGCAGTTAATTGGGTCTGGTCTGGGGTCTAGTCTAGGGTCTGAATTTATATAGGGGTTTAGACAATCCTGGATCAGCCCCTGGTTCTGAATTAGTTTTGTCCAGTCTGGGGTCTGATTAATTTAGGGGTCTGGTTTGGGGTCTGATTGATTTGGGGTCTGGTCTTAGGTCTGAATAATTAATAAGTGATAAAACATAGTTGTAATGTCATTTCTACACCTATAAGGTAATGGGCACACTGAGCAGTTTTTCTTTTTGCACGGCTTGGCTTTATTTTACAAATATTGTAGGGAAGAAGAAACTATATAGAATGTGAGCTGGTGGGGATAACTTCCTTTCTCACCTTTATTATCCTATTCTTTTTTCTATCTCTCTTGCTCTCTCACACTACTCATATGTGCAATACTTGGGCACATTGTCTTTAGGGTGAAACATGGTTAAGATAATATCATGGAACATTAGGGGAATAAGAGATAGGATTATACGGTTTGTGGTATTTCATTATCTTACAATTTATAATCCAGACATCATTTGTTTACAGGAGACACACGTGGTAAAAGACAATATAAATTGGTGGAGAAAAAGATGGACAGTAGAGACCTTTAATTCCTTCTATTCCACATATTTATAGGGGGTTAACATCCTAATTAAATCTAACTGTAAATTAACCTGCCATACATATAGGGAAGAAAAAGAAGGAACATTTTGCTCCTGAACTGTACAATACAAAATCATCAATGTATCATTGTCTCAATTTATTTACCGCCACCCTTTAATCCTTATGTCTTGGGTGTGATACAGGAGTTTATTAAAAAAAATAATATTTAGTACATAAGCTTGATGATTTCACTAATAAATAGGCTCTATACTTGGCGGTTTCTGATTTAACTGGTGAGAATGGGACAATGTGTTTGCTATGGTTCAGTCTCAACTTAAATTTGTGGTGCAGGGGATGTTTGTTCTCATATGGATTGCTGAGCTAGCGATACGCCATTCAGGCTAGCAATACAAAGTCTTTATGTTTGACCAGTCACTTTGTAACTTGTGCCCTAACTAGCAATCTCAGCTGGCAGCTCTCACCCTGCCCGTTTGTCCAATCTGGCAATTAGCATTTTTCTAAATTTAAATGTATCTGCTTGTAAAACAGAAGGTAATACCACACAAAATAGTTACTAGTTAATTATTCCCATATGTCTACTTTATGTTGGCATCAGTTTTTGAACGTCCTTTTATATCTCTAGGACGTTACAAGGTTAAGAACTTTAGCAGCAATTTCTCACATTTTCAAGAAAATTTCAAAAGCTATTTTTTTCACGGACCAGTTCAGTTGTGAAGTGGCTTTAAGGGCCTTATTTATTAGAAAGTCCCAATAAATCACCCCATTTTGAAAACTACAAGCCTCAAACTATTCAAAACAACATTCAGAAAGTTTCTTTACGCTTTAGGCATTTCACAGGAAATAAAGCAAAGTAAAGGGGAAATGTATAAAATTTTTTTTTTTTGCATAAATTCATTTGGAATAAAAAAAAATCTGTAACACAGAAGGTTTTATCAGAGAAACGCAACTCAATGTTTATTGTCCAGATTCTGCAGCTTTTAGAAATATCCGACATGTGGCCCTAGTGTGGTAATGGACTGAAACACAGGCGTTAGAAGCAAAGGAGCACCTACGTAGTGGATTTTGGGGGCTTCTTTTTTTTGGAATGTATTTTAGGCACCATGTCAGGTTTGAAGAGGTCTTGTGGTGCCAAAACAGTGGAAACTCCCTAAATGTGACCCCATTTTAAAAACTACACCCTTAGGCCTCATTCCCACGACAGGGTTTCCCGGCCGGGTGCCGGCCGTTCATAAATCGGCCGGCACCCGGCTGCATTAGGAATAATAGACCCCTAATGGGGCTATTCACATGACCGATTTTTTGACGGCCGGCGAAACCGGCCGTCAAAAAATAGGACATGCTCAATCTTCGGCCGGGTACCCGGCCGCCCGGCTCCCATAGAAGTCTATGGGGCTGGGTAATACACGGCCATCACCGGGATGTGTCCCGAGTGATGGCCGGGTTTTCCGGCGCTTGCGCTCTATCTCCTCCTCCTCACACCGCAGAGTGAATGTGAGGAGGAGGAGTTGATGCCATTCTGACGAATGGCATCGCTGTACACTGTGTGGCAGGGCCGGGGTGTACAGAAGGTGGAAGGGAGCGCTGCGCTGGCTCCTTTCCCCTGATTGTTTTAAAAGCGCCCTGGCCCGGCGACACCTGCTGCTGCTGCTGCGGTTGCTACTACTGCAGCAACGCCACTATAGCAGAGCAGGGAGGTATCTCCCCGCTCTGCTATGTGCTAGCCGCATTTTAGCTCCTTGAAGGAGCGGAATCCCCGTGTTTTCGGGGATTCCGCTCCTGGACAGAGCGCTTGATGTCTCTGTCCATATCTGGGCAGTGACATCAGGGGAAACTCCTGAAGCGGAATCCCTGAACACATGGGGATTCCCCTTCAGGAGTTGCCGCTGATGTCACTGTCCAGATATGCCCGGCCCGGCACGGATGCAAAACTTTATGCAAACCGGCCGGGCAGAATGGCCGATTTTACCGGGCGGCACTCGGGCTCGGGCGCGACCCGGTCGTGTGAATCCCGCCTTAAGGAATTTATCTAGGGAGAATAGTTAGCATTTTGACCTCACAGGTTTTTTGCTAAATTTATTGGAATTAGTCTGTGAAAATGAAAATCAAGTTGTTTTTTTCTCAAAAAACGTAGACCTTTTTAATTTCTACAAATAATAAATAATAAAAAGCACCCCAAAATTTGTAAAGTACCTTCTCCCGATTACGGAAATACCCTATATGTGATAATAAACTGCTGTTTGGACCCACGGCAGGGGTCAGAAGGAAAGGAGCGCCATTTGGATTTTTGAGCCCAGATTTTGCTGGAATGGTTTTCGGGCCATTGACGCGTTTGCAAAGCCCTGGAGGGAAGTGACCCCATTTTGGAAACTACACCCCTTTAGGAATCTTTCTAGGGGTACAGTAAGCATTTTGACCACATAGGTTTCTTGCAGAATTTACTGGAATTAGGCTGTGAAAATGAATATTAAAATTTTTGTCTAGTAAGATGTTTACGTTTTTTAATTTTCACAAGGGATAAAGGAGAAAAAGCCGGCCAAGATTTGTAAAGCATTTCTCCCGAGTACTGCAATACCCAATGGGTTTTTATTAGAAATCAATTAACCCTTCCAGGACTGATACTTTTTTTGCTTTTTCATTTTCGTTTTTTCACTCCCCGCTTTCCAAGAGCCATAACCTTTTTATTTTTCTGTAAATAGAGTGGTGTGAGAGCTTATTTTTTGCGGGAGAAGTTGTAGTTTCTAATGGTAGCATTTAAAGAAACATATGAATTACCGCAAAACTAAAAATAAAAGTCTTTGCGGCTAAAATTAGAAATAACTGCGATTACTCCACTATTTTATGGGTTTCATTTTTATGACTTTCACCATGCAGTAAAAAGACAAATTAACTTTATTCCTTCGTCTCAATACGATTATGGTAACACCATATTTATATAGGTTTTTTATATCTTACTACTTTTAGGAAGAAAAATATAGTTGTTTTGTTTCAACACATTCCGAGAGCCATAACATCTTTCATTTTTGGTCGATTGAGCGGTGTGAGGGCTTATTTTTGGCGGGACGAGCTGTAGTTTTTACTTTCAATAAATTTTTATTTGAATTTTCCAACACAAACACAAGAAAACATAAATGTGAAGATCTCTAAACATTTCGAGATCTGTCAATGATCCATACATTGGAAACACGCAACTAAAAGTTAACAGTGCCTCCACTAGAACTTGCCCCTGATTAGATCCAACCTTTTGCTTTACTTGAAATATTTGGATTGTAACCACCTGTCCCATAACCGTTTAGTGCGTTGCTGTAAATGAGCTTGTGATAATAATGCCATTTCATAATGACATTGCATATTCACCCTTCGAATAACTTCAGCAATATTAGGAGAATCTGGAGACTTCCATGTCCGAGCTATAGTTAGTCTAGTTGCAATTAAGATATGGTGTATAACCACTCTCTTGTCCGGTGGGATGTCATCTAATGAGATATCTAAAATAGCTAAACAGGGGTTAATCTCAACCTGAGAATCTGATATTTCTGAAATTAGGTTAAATGTGTCCGACCATATGGAAGCTATGTTAGGGCACGACCACCACATATGTATCAGAGAACCCATGAGTCCGCATCCTCTCCAACACAATCTAGAGGACCCTTGAGTAATGTGTGCTACCCTAGATGGAGTAAGATACCATCTAAGATGGATTTTCTTCATTAATTCCGTGTGGTTCACACATTTGGACAATTTAGACGACCATCTTGACACTTTAATCCACTGCTCAGTAGAGTAGGAAGTCCCCAGTTCCCCCTCCCATTTTGTCATATATACTGCCTTCCCTCCTTTCCCCATCTGAAGAATAAGATCATAACTACATGTCATACCTTTTACCAGTCCTGACTCAGCCCACATGAACCTGTGAAAGGCACTAAAGCTGTCTGGTGTCGGTGGGATTTTTACGGACTGCATGAGGTGTCGAATTTGAAGATATTGAAAAAAGAATCTGAAGGAGATATTATAGGTATTTGTAATATTCTCAAAAGATTTAAACGTACCACCTTCATAAAAGTCCGAGATCCACTCAGTCCCAGCTTCCAACCATGGGGTGATCAAAATATGAGGAAGAAAGATTGCAATAATTTGGGTTGGGATTTAGTCTTTGGCACATGAATCCAGTTTTCTTTACATACATATTTACTCCACACCTGTAGAGAATCTTCCATCGACCGCAAAGGTATAGGTGGTACTTTAGCCCCCAAATATGCAGCTACCATAAAATGCTTCATTATTAACGTAGGATACATTGCGTCCTCTATTTGAGACCATAATGGTTTGTCAACGGAAAACCCACTTGGTTTCATCTGATCCATTATAGCCGCTACATTGTACGCTTTTAAGTTTGGAACTCCCAGTCCTCCATATTTCCCTCTTTGGAACAGTAGATGTTTAGCTACTCTTGCTCTCTTATTGTTCCAAATGAATCTCATAAGCACTGTTTGTAGTCTGGACAATAATGAGGGCGATATTAAATAGGGTAATGTCCTGCAATAGTATAAGTATTTGGGCAGAAGTAACATTTTGACTATATTAATCCTGGCCATCCAAGACAATTGAAACTTGTCCAATCTATTGCAATCCTTCGTTATTTGAGATATGAGCGTCATGTAATTTTTATTCATAACCATAGATGGATGAGGAGTCAACATTATACCCAGATATGTTAGCCCCCCAATTGCCCATATAAAATTAAAGCTAGAGAGAAGTGGTTTCATTATTGGAGGAATATGAATGGGCATTATCAGGGATTTTGCTACGTTCAGCTTGTAATATGACATTTCAGAGTAACAAGCTATAATCCTAGTTATTTCAACTAAGGAAGACATGGGTGACTGACAAATTAGTACCACATCATCCGCATAAAGACCAATTTTATGTTCTCTTCCCCCTACGTTAATTCCTGAAATATGTGGAAATGGTTCCATACACAAATCAAAAATTAGGGGGGAGAGAGGGCAGCCATGGCGAGTTCCATTGCTTATAAAAAATGTTTTGGACAAAAACCCAGATGTATATACCAGAGCTGAAGGGGTTGAATACAGGGAAAGGACCGCTTTTTTAATAAAGGAGTGAAAGCCGAATTTATCTAATACCGCTTCTAAAAAACGCCAATGTACCCGGTCGAAAGCTTTTTCCGCGTCCAAAGAGAGGACTACTGTGGGTTCTAACGAGTCATATGCAATCTGAATCAAATCTAACATTCTTCTGGTGCCATCTCTGGCCTGACGACCTTTCACAAATCCCACTTGATCCAGTGAAATCAAGGAAGGTAGGCACTCATTTATTCGCATTGCTAATCATTTTGAGAAGATTTTAATATCACTATTTAGTAGCGAGATCGGACGAAAATTCTCTGGTCTATCCGCCGATTTACCAGGTTTAGGGAGAGTTATCAGGATCGCCTGTAACATTTCCGATGGAGGAGATTGTTTGGCTACTAGCTCATTATATGTATTCGTCATAAATGGAATAAGTACTTCTTCAAATATTTTAAAATACTCGTTTGGGAGCCCGTCTGGTCCCGGAGCTTTGTTTAGTTTTAAACCCTTCATTTTTTTTCGTAATTCGATCTCTGAAATTGGAGCATTTAAGCTAGTTAATTGAGACTCAGATAGTTGTGGGAGCTTTATTTCAGATAAAAACTCTTTCATTCGATCTGAAGAAGCGTGGGTTAGAGAGGAGTCTCCCTTCAGGTTGTATAATTGGCTATAATAATCTGCAAAGGAATCTGCAATCTTTTGGGGTTCATACACCTTTGGTCGAGATAAATATTGTATTTTAGACCTAGCTGTTTGAACTTTCACCCTTTTCGCTAAGAGTTTGCCTGGCCTATCCCCTTGTATGTAAAAGTTCAATTTAAGACGTTTCAAATTTTTATCATATTTGACTAAGTTCAAAACCTGTAGTTTATCCCGCAGCTCTCTGAGAATCTCCCCTGTAGCCCACGTAGGAGTTGATTTCATTAAGGATTCCTTAACTTTAATTGCCAACAATAACTCATCCATTTCTTTGTTCCTAATTCGCTTTGCCCTAGCCGCCTGTTGTATGAAAAGACCCCTCACGAAAGCTTTGTGGGAGCACCACACCATTTCTGGAGTAGCCGATGGGGAATTTATTTAAAATAATTCCTCTAAAGCTGCTCGTATGGAGTCTTGAATGGGCTGAGACTTCAAAAGAAACGTATTTAATTTCCAAGGGGCTCTTGGAGGTAAACTATATTTTGCCTTCAAAATTAAGGATATGGGGGCGTGATCCGACCATGTACTAACCCCAATTTCCGAACTCTCAGAATTTAAGAGGATCTCTCTGTCAACCCAAAAAAAAAATCTATCCTGGAATATGCTATATGAGGTGCAGAGAAAAATGTGAAATCTCTTTCAGATGCGTGTTGATAACGCCATACATCATGTAAATATTCCCCTGCTATCAAAGATTCTATGTCTAAACCTCTGCCCCTTCCTGGATTAGATCTATCCAATCTGTTATACATAACCGTATTAAAGTCTCCACAAATCAGCAAGCCCCCTTGCTGCATCTTTTTAGCTTTAGTAAGAATTTTAGTGATAAACGGAATTTGCCGTTTATTAGGTGCATATAGAGAGACAATAGTGTACAGAACTGAATCCAATTTGCAGACCAGAATTATATATCTACCATGAGGATCTATTAAAGACGGAATTTTTTCGAACAATACTGAATTATTGAGTGCTTTTTTCACATTGGTAGTAGCTGAAATAATATTTGAAAATTTTGGATGTTTAAGAAGATGGGCATCTTTTGTACGTAAATGTGATTCTTGAATGCATAATACATCACACCCAGATTTGTTAGCTTCCTTCCACAACATAGACCGTTTATAAGGTGAATTCAAACCGTTTACATTGAGCGATACAAATTTAAGACCCATCTTGACTTCGTAGAATCATCTTTCGTGTAGCATTATTCCTAACAGGGGGGAGGTCATAAATTAACCTTAAAACAAAGCGAACTTTATCATAACAGCAAACCGCTTTCCAAATCAACGGATTGCTTGAATAACCCAACAACATGCTATTTCCCTCTTTCAGGGAAGAAAAGGAGGCAACGTCAGTAGGACCTGCCTTTCCCAAAGTATCCATGAACTACCTCCCCAATCTACCTCCCAGAATGACTAAGACATTTGAAGCATTTATATATGTAGCACAATATTCTTATACATATATATCAGTCTCCCGTTTTCTTCCTGGATCTGCTTATTTTTTATGACCACAATGGGGTGATCACCTCTGGACGTATCTCTTCCCGGCGTCGAGGGCTTTGAGACGGTGAGGTAATAAGTCCCCATTCCTGAAGCAATTCCTTCGCTGCTTCAGGGGAATTGCACACGTGTACACTACCGTTCCTGGAGACAATAAGCTTCACCGGAAATCCCCATTTGTAAAGTACTCCTTTATCTCTCAAGATTTTTGTTAGAGGCATATACTCTCTGCGTCGTAACATAGTAGCTGCTGACAAGTCTGGGTAAATCGCAATATCTTTAAAGCGTTCCGGTAATTCTGGAGAGCTTTTCAAAGCCCGGAGGAACTCCTCTTTAATATGATAAAAGTGGATCCTAGCAATAGAGTCTCTCGGGAGATGTGGCGCAATATGCCGCGGTTTAGGAATTCTATGGATCCTGTCTATAATCATATCCAAGGTGGATTTTTGAGGTAGTACCGCATTCAGGAGTTCTGTTAGATATGGAGAAAGTTGGTCCGGTGTCACTGATTCCGGGATACCCCTGATTCTTACATTGTTCCTGCACGATCTGTCCTCAAGGTCTAACACTTTGTTTGATAACCTCTGAACCATCTCCTCTAGCGTTGAGTTCGCATCAATTAACAAATTATGCGATTTAGCAAAGGTTTCAAATTTATGTTCAATATGATCCGTGCGCGACGCTATAGCCAGAATATCAGTTTTCAGCTCCCCAACAATGCTTTTGAAATCGGACTGTAGAGAGTCTCTCAAGGAATTCAGTAATTTTTTGATTGTAGTTTCCGAAACTGGGTGTAGATCGGAATCATCCCCCATATCATTGTTTAATGAATCTGCTCAGGAGGAAGATGCAAGAGACGAAGGAGGGAGTGACAGACGTCTCTTTGCTCCAGCCTGTCTAGAGGGAGAGGTGGCGAAAAACTCTGTGAGTTTAGTAAGTTCAGATTTTTGGTCTTTCTTCTTTGTAGTGCCGCCCATTGTGAAGTATGATGCACAAGGTAAGCAAAGAAATAATAATAAAATTCCAAGGTAGGTATCTGTGATTTTATTTATCTCTGCCAGCTACTGTAGTTTTGGCCTTGTACCGTGCTATGTACCGTCTTGTAGCCAGAGGGGAGGGAAAGGGGAAATGGCGACTGTTCCTGCCAATTGTAGGCTCTCC